>NW_021680431.1:143087-154095 GCF_001412515.2 Diachasma alloeum
ATAACAGCTAAAATTTCATGGCGCAGTCGGTAGGACACGCCTAAGTTTCCAATACTCTTATCTTTAAATTTAAATTCCCATAAATTCACGTAACCCATTCTCAATTAAAATTAGAATTTTAGCATTGAGAAACTTCATTTTCAATTTCAATAAATTAGAGTTTTTCTTTAAAATCATTAGAAATAAAAAATTTTCTTCCGTTTCTCAATTTTTATTGAAAATTAGCAATTTGAGAATTTTTAAAGCTGTAGTTCATCAACATTTTAGCTTCCTTTCAAATTTCAATTATAACATCAACTTAGATATTTCAATTTTGGACTTTTTCTGTGACTTATGTAAATTTAAATCACTCAAATTGAACGAATACAAAGACGTTTTCGAGCTTTCATATTGAATATTAATCAAAAGTCTGCATTGAAATAATCCTGTCTAAAATTCAAAATATTATAAAATGGTAAAATTGAAAGTTTGAAAAATTCAATAATCCAAACAAACTACAAAAAAATGAATTTTTGAAATTCATTAAGTTTCTATTTTATTTCGAAATAATAACAAATTTTGATCACCATGTGTAACAGCGCGAATGACGCTATATGTACTAGTAACTCACCCGTTAGTGGGCAGTTCTCCAAATATCATGAAAATTCCTTCAGAACTCCGGATCCTATGAACCTCGCCCGAATTTTTCCTAAAAAAATCCTGAACATCTTGATTCGAAGATTCCAGGGTCCATCCAATTTCACACACTATATCAAAGAAATTCGAAATTTACAAAAGTCTTCATGCAAATCCCTGGAATATCTTTTGATCAAATTGAGACTTCTGGTTCACAAAGGACTGAGTAAAATTGAAAGTGAATCCAAGTCAGTTCAAACGTCATTTGAAGAGTTTCTGAATTATGAAGCCATCGTCCGATTCGAAGTCTACGCTACTGATTGGGTAAAGGATATGATTCGCGAGAGCCGAGCTAAAACTCTAGAAGATGTCGAAGACATACTTGATTCAGATGAGTATCAACAAACTGTTGCACTACCAGCTATCGAGATCTCAAAAGAGTTCGCAGCCCTCGATGGCTATTGGTCAGTTGAACAATACTACAACTCAGGGCCAAACTCGTCTACAAGTCAACCTCAACACAGGTTGGTGTTCCATCCAAGTCCATCTTTGGAGGGGCACTCATCTCCTGATGATGAAGAACTACCCAATTCCGCAGAATATCCTCCAATATTTTCTACTTCAAATGCAAACGAGCCCAGAGCTTCACAGCAGAGTGTCTCATAGAAGTCGAGAATTAGTATCAATACCTGAATCAATAGAAGCATCAATTGATGAAGACAAGGCATACTCAGAAACAAAAGAATTCGGGGAGGACTTCGTAATGGAGACTGAAACAAATACTTGTGAAGAAACTGCATCTCAAATATCTCCAGATTCATCGCCGGCTCACATAAAAGAAAAATATCCAGCAGATTCCGGTCAGCATCCAACTACAGAGCAGCTACAATCCACATCAGAATCAAATCCAGAGTCCAGCTCCAGGAAGGGACCTAGAGAACAGAAGCATACGACTTCACCGAAGAAAGTTCATTTCGAGGAACAATCCTCATTACTGATCTTCTCAAGGGATGATCTTCAAGGCAACTCCGACTCATCTAAAATTGAGTGGGATCTCTCACATCACTCAGAGGACAGTACAAAGTTATCGGGGGTGAACGAACAACAAAAATCGGCCCATGATGACTCTAGGAATAAAATAAAAGCTATCATCCAGGTACTGGGGGTGACAGGAAGATCAGACGCTTCATCCCATCTACTAAACACCACAACAGAGTCTTCAAAATCGTCGATACCAGAGTTGAAGGAAAATTCCATTAAGAACTTAATCATCAGAAATAAAAACATTATTCGAAGATCTAGAAGGTACAGTGACAGATTCTACGAGACACGACCTAGACCAAAATTTAAATATTCCACGAGATATTGGAGAATCCGTCGTAGGAAGAAAATGCGAAAAGTCAAATTGAAGTTGCCTCTTCTAACCACCATCAATATGGCAGAAATGGCTGTCATCTCCAATAATNCCAACCTATCATTTTACTCTGTCAAGAATTGACCAATACAACATCAATGCCGATTTTTTTTAATTTTGAAGCTATTGTTACTTATTGATAAAATCAATTGTCAACATCCGAACTTAATTGAAGAGATAGGGCATTGAATCAGATTGTATTCAAGGAGTTCATTTCTAGCATTCATTCCACCATGNGATGGCCTCCAGTTCTACGAATAGGGAAAATACTGAAAGAATTCCCTGAAAAGTCAGCTGATATCTCATCGCCAATGAAACAGGAGCTGAGAAATGTCATCAGGAAAGGCAGAACTCGTCGACCAATGAGACTGCGCCGGGTGAAATTCAAACATCCCTCGCGCATCCTTCAGAGAAATCTTCAAAGGATATAAAAACATGAGTTTTTCTAAAATAGAGTCNAAGCATTACAATATCAAGTGATTGTAATCCGCAGAGAAGAACAATTATCGATCAATTTAGAACAGAACCTAATCATAATAAGTGAATAAAAAAAAAAAACCGACAGATGAATCCGGTAATACAATNAAACCGCCAAGGAATAACAATGATAAATAAATCAATAAATAAATAGATAATAATTTAGTCAAGAGAAAAAAAAATTCTTGTTCTCGAATTAAGAATTCCGATTAAGGATATTCAAGTATTTTGTTTACGAATTTGGCACTGACCACCTTACAAATTCGGCTACTTCCAATCATCAAATTTTCCAATTCAATTATGTAAATATACATATTATGTACATGTATATCGGAAAAATCACACATATTCAATGTTACTTGAATCACTCTCTGCACAAAATCATCACTTTGATTATAAAAATTATTAGTTTCTTACTCATCTTACGATTTCGAAGAAGAAATGAATTCATAAACTATACATAAAAAACAAAAAAAAATTTTTTGCATAAATTAGTTGTTAAATCGGCTCTGTTATCTTCACGAATGTGTAATGTATCAATTTCTTCATCGATATCCCTNCAACCACTGCACGCGCGTCAAAAATAACATAGAAAATAGACAGGAAAATATCCCAAACACTTACCGTAACGAACAAAATCCCTGGCACACAAACAAAATTAAACTGAAACACTTATAAGTCATCGAGTGAGCGAAGAAAACTGACAGGTGAATCGGAAATACAATGTAATCCGAACTCCCAAGAATGCTATCGTCAGCACCCAGCCGCTCACGGCCACCGCTCGGTGCACGATTATAAAGCTAAAATAACTCGATACATTACACATGAAAATTGAAAAAACTCCAACTCCTCAAAATTGCTTCCAAATGCAATTGGAAACAATTATGAGCGGCGGCTGTAATGTCCAAAAAATTTTATACTAGAAATTTAAGACTAGAATAAATTTTATATAGGATCATAACTATAAGCTACATGTAATTAAGAACCAAAACCACAATTGTAAGTCAAACTGAATACATTTCAGCACTTGAACTCGATTAAAAATTCCAAAGACATTGGAATCGAGTTCAAAAGTGATGAAATGGCGCACTCAGCACGCCCCAATTACCCAATACTAAGATTCGTGCGCGAAGGAACGATTGCAAACCGATTAATTAAGACCCCAAAAACCGAATGAACTACTNAATACAATGTAATCCGAACCTACAAAAATGTCACCGTCAGCATCCAGCCGCTCACGGCCACCGCTCGGTGCACGATTATAAAGCTAAAATAACTCGATACATTACACATGAACATTGAAAAAATCCAACTCCTAAAAATTGCTTCCAAATNAAAAATTTTTTTTTGCATAAATTAGTTGTTAAATCGGCTCTGTTATCTTCACGAATGTGTAATGTATCAATTTCTTCATCGATATCCCTGCAGAATAGACTTGCCTTTTTCTCAGATTTATAAAAGGTCCCCCAATGGCNATAGGATCATAACTATAAGCTACATGTAATTAAGAACCAAAACCACAATTGTAAGTCAAACTGAATACATTTCAGCACTTGAACTCGATTAAAAATTCCAAAGACATTGGAATCGAGTTCAAAAGTGATGAAATGGCGCACTCAGCACGCCCCAATTAACCAAAACTAAGATTCGTGCGCGAAGGAACGATTGCAAACCGATTAATTAAGACCCCAAAAACCGAATGAACTACTTCCCCATGAAAATCAAAAGAGTGGGAAAAGTCATACGACATTTTCCACCAATTAAAAATGGACTCGTTGGAGCCCATGTGACAAGTGACCCCAAAATTCATATAAAAATGTCAGAAAAATCAAAATTAAACAGTCTTGAAGCAGCGACGGAGCAGTAACAATTCTGGTGGAAATAGTTCATTTAATCGGTCCGGTTTTTCAATCCTTCCTTCGACTACACGGGATAGTACTGAATTAATAGTAAGTTACGAACAATTGAAATTATCCGGGAATAAAATTTCTTTAACCGAGAGTGGTGACTTTTCTTGCAAATAAGGAATTCGTTTATTGTAACGCGTTGTGGACAGTCTCAACCAAACTCTTAAAATCTTCAACCTCAACTGCCAAAAATTCATTAAAATATCAACGAGTAGAAGAAAGTGTTTCCGTGAAAGTATCCATAATAGCCTTTAGCGCGACTAATTGCTGGTGAGGAAATTACGGATTTACCCAGGGATCTACAAATACATCGAATAATTTATAAATAACAGACCGAATTGTGAGTAGCAAAATTTGTAAACCCAAATTTGAATCCTTCAGATCATTCCAGGGATAGGAATTTTAGCTACCTAGATTTCTGTAAAATCACGCTCATGTTTTTGTAAACCAAGCAGTTATACAAAATATATTTAAATTAAAATTTGATTCTCATTACAACTCCAAACNTTGATCAAACCCGACGATTTACCGGTAAGGCAAGAAAAAAAAACAGCATTTCTGATGAGAACTGAATACTCCTCAATGAAAACCAAGAACTCTTTTTCAAAAAGNACGTCTTGATTAGAAATTTGTCTCAACTCAAACCCTATCCCTAAATCAAGCTCTTTTTCCCTTATATTTTAAACAAAGGTAAGAGTATAAAACTTTGCGTCGTCCAATAATTATAAAATTCAATAATTTTAGCTTTGATTTTAATGTGACAATTAAAACATGTCCATTCAACGCTAAAATCCTTCTCTGGACATAACACCATTGAACGTATGACCGCGATATTTGGAGATATTGATGAGGATAAATACCTGGAAATATTGATGAGAATAAATAAATAAATTTTACTGTTTTCCATCTGATTTCTTTGTGAATTTGTTTTTTTTTTAGGTTTACTCACAGATAATTTTTTTTCGATTAAGTATATTATGGTGACATGATAGCTGAGAATAGAAATATGGGTCGACTGAATATTGTTTTTCCATTAATGGAAAACAACTTTATTCGATCGATCCATATATCTTTTTTTTATCATGCTACCATAATTTCCTTAATTTTCTCTCCCTCAATGATTTTTTCTTTTTTTCGCCCCACGACTCCGGAACTGAGGATTTTTTCTTTTGTTGTTTCTCATGCGAGATCTCCTCATTCTTCTCGGAGGGCTTTGGTCGTTGTTTCCTTCTCCATAATCCATTCCATTCAAAATTTTTTGAATCATCACTCGGCCAAACCTTGGAGAGTAAATAAACGGCTATATATTTTTAGTGGTTCGTTATTCACTACCTTTTTTTCATCAATTTTCCTCACAAGTGGGTCCTTCTTTCCTTCCGAATTTCGATGTTTGCCACTTCCTGCACAACATTATCTACGATTCCTTGCATGTATCCTTCGTCATAGAAATTTTGAGAGAGTTCCCACTGCTCAACTTGTCTCTGGATTTGGTCGTCGAGTCCGTCATGGAGCACTATTTTATTTTTCCATATGTCAATTAATTGTATTATTAACTCTCTGATGGCTGATGGTTGGACTCCTCCAAGCATCAGGGAGTTATTTTTTGTAGCTGCTATAACTAACTCACTTCCATATTCTTGATTATTTGAATCTTCCATTATTACCGAACTGATTCTAGCGAGCTTGAGGATTGAAACGTCAGATTGATCCACGCTGAAGTGGTTAATGAATGATTATGCATCAACTATCTCGTCGTTTGTTCCGAATCCTCACTTCTTGTGAATTCGAATGTTCCCACCGAGCATGGTCATTTCTTCGGAATCTAACTTCTTCTAACGTATTTCCTGGCCGATTCCCCAATCTTTTCGCGGAATATCGTTAGAAAGAACTGCATGAAATCAGTATTTAGTTCGATATTATATTCCCTCTTTCAAATGTTTCTATCTATATGAGAGAGATATTGATACTCACGTTAGGTGTCATTAGAAAATTTACTCCACTATTTATTCCGCTTCTTTGATCAATTTGGAATTTTATCCTTTACATGCATCAATGATTTCTCTAAAAACAATGTTGTTGATTGATCTTTCTTCTTCATCGGTTTCTGCGCCTACGATCTTTATTTTCAATTTCTCCTTACATGTGCATCTGGACAGTGCTACATATAGTTAACCATGACCAAATATTGGAGCATTTTGGTCATTATAAATCCCCACTGTCGAAAATGTTTGACCTTGAGATTTATTAATGGTCATTGCAACCGCTAACCGAACAGGGAATTGAGTTCTGTGGAGAATAAATGGCAACTCCTTGCTATCTTTCGTGTTTAAAGTTATTTTTGGAATGCATACACTCTGCCCTTTTTTGCTCCTGTGGGGATGATACAGTTAAGTATATTCCGCGTGATTGAAGTGACAATTAGCCGTGCTCCGTTACATAACCCATCAGCAATGCACAAGTTGCGAATGAGCATCACAGCAGCACCAATTTACAATTTCAATTTATGAGGTGGTAATCCATTGACATTGATTGTGTTCAAATATTCTGGTTGGAATCTCAACATCAGATCGTCGTCATCGGTTCCATCACTATCAGAGGCAGTTACCCGATCGTAACTGATACTCTCTTCTAATTGGCCTGGCAATGATTTTAGAATTTGTTCATTCAGCATATTGACTTGTTTGTTCAGAGGTGCCAGTATTACTGATTTTGAAATATTTTCTTCACTGAAATTTTCATGGAAAGTATCCCTCATTAAATTCTCCGAATACATTCCGTCAGGGATGATCACTTCCGATGTTTTTCCATTTCCAATATCTAGTAACCACTTGGCAAATTCTTTTTTATTTGCCCGTATATTTCTCGTTAGTTCGAATTTTTTCATCATCGTCCAAATCGGCCCATTTACCATTATCGCTGCAGCTATTTGACGATGAACTGCTCCTTTAACAACTGGTAAAACTTGCCGAAAGTCACCACCAAATAGAATATACTTTCCGCCAAACGGTAAATTTATTTTTAGAATATCTCTCAAGGTCAAATCTATAAGTTTTAGAGCTATTCCAGGAATCATTGATGCCTCGTCCCAAATTATGACATCTGTTTCCATTAAAAATTTTTTTTTATTTTTAGTAAGATTTATAGGGGATAATTTTTGATCATTTTCTGGGAGAATTATTGGTAGCTTAAAAAAACGGTGTGCAGTTCGACCATTGGGTAAAATGATTGCTGCAATTCCGGTCCAGGCGATCGATGTAACTTTTTTAGCTAAACTTGTTTGATGATGATAAATACATTGGTAGAGAAAGGTTTTTCCGGTTCCGCCTGGTCCATCAATGAAGAAAATATTCTGTGGGTTCGTAATAACCTCTTGATTATCGAACGATTCTGTAATTTTTCTGAAAATTCGCAACTGGTCCTTATTCAATTGCTTAATCATGGCGTCCGCTATAATTCTATGCTCATCTACTGGTAAATCGTCATTGGAAATGCTATCTTCGTTAATTATTTCACTTTCTTCGAATCCGAATTGCAGTAATATTTTGTCTTCACTGAGCAATCGTTGCTCAATTTCATACAGAGCTTTCCCTTCAGAACATTCATCACATAGACTATGTTTAAGAATTTCCCATAGATATTTCACATCTAGACTGTCACATGTGAGGATTAGATAGGAGAAAAAAGCTCTGAAACTCCTGGGCATCATTGCAGAAGCTCCTTCATCCAAAATTTCTTCTAGATATTTATCACTCTGCGTGAATCCGTGTTTATTGGCTGCTTCCCTGAACGTTGAATATTCAATGCCATTTACTCGTTTCAATGATTCAAATGATGTTGGCCCTGGTATATGGCGTAATAATACTTTTAGGAAAAATCGTTCTGGGTCTTTAGGTGACACTGCATACATCCTTGATATTATTCTTTCTTTCCCTCTCTTACGTTCTTTCCATAGTTTCTCCTTTTGATCCCGCGTATAATGATGGGGTATCTCCGAGTATTTATATATTCTCGCTGTTTCATCGGTGTTGTTCAAATTGAAAAAAGCTATCAATTTCGTGGTGGCCATAGTCGATTTGAGAGCATTTTTCTCCTTTCCGTCCCTGAATATGACATTTTGTTGTCCAGCTAGATTTACTGGGAGTTGATAGACACTATGGCTTGCCCCATGCATGGGTAGTTCTAACAATCGCCACGTCGCTTCCATTGAACTAACAAACCGAGTGTCAATGTAATCATCAATTTCGTTGCGGATTGTTTTCATTCGTTCTCCATCTTTTGTGAATTGGATATGGATTCTATCATGTCCTTTATTAACATATTTGAATATATATTTGATAGCCATGGAAGATCCGCAATATTCAATGTTGATGTGAGCTTGGTATTTAGCTCATAAGTATGGGTTGTAGGGCACTACCATTGAGTTATCCACGGGTATAATTTTTTTGTTCACCGTCTGATTATAAACATAACCTTTTCTTCGATTATCCCGACGTCGATATAACGGGAATCCATCTTCTTTAATAATTGTTTCATCATTAAAATCCTTTGGACATTTTTTGGAACATGTTTTCATTTTTGGATTCCAACAGGGTGATTTTGTTGTATGAAGGCCATGGAGCATGTATCTTTTTACCAAAATATATAGGCTTCTATTTTTGTTTTTATTAGGAATTTCGGCCTTGATGAATTTATCGATGGTCTCTGGCGTCAACATTTTATCGCGCTGACATAATATAAATATGCAGTGCGCATGTGGAAGTCCTCTCTTCTGGAATTCAATGTTGAATGTGTACCCCAAGACTTTACCAAATACAACACCTGATGCTATTTCTTTGATGAACGAATCTATTCGCACGAAGAATGATCGACAAACGATATGAGGAATGTCGCAGGCTGAACATGCAATTCCCATTTATCATTCAAATATTTCAAATACTTTTTTATCTCTGGCCAATTCGGATTTGCTGTGAATGTGATAAATAAATCTGCTCTCCCTATATCGTGGGTTATAGCCATGGCATCCTGGTAATGTTGCTGCATAGCTCTAGGGCCATCTCCGAATGACGAAGGGAGAACAACAGCGTTACCGAGTCGAACAGGATCAGAAGTATTTGCTTGGGTATTCTCGATGTGATCAATCAATCCTTGTAGTCTCTCACGTCGAAAGATATGTTGATTAGCTTAAAGTATTGAAAACGATTCCATTCGTTGGTTATATATCCATGTAAAATGTACTGTTGCGTCAGTCTTCCAGACATTAAAAAAGGATTGAAACCATTTTTTTAACAGTCTCAGCCTCCATCCATAATATTGAACGGCTGTTATTCGACGTTTAGTGGACTTTACTTCATTTTCAACATGGAGAGAATAGTCTGGATCACCATATGGAAATAAAAGTGGAAACATCATAGGCTCAATATGATGTGACAGTTTCGGAATCCTTTTACACTGATGTGTAATCAATTCATCTTTGGGGAAAACTTCAAATTCAACGTTATCAGGAATTTGTCCATCTTTTCTGGTGACTATTATGGTNCCAAATATTCCACGGTGATATCCTGATCCTTAACCGAATTTACGTAGGGAGATCTCAACATTACTAAACTTTAACTCAACAAAAATGACTCGAAAAAAAAGAAATATCTGCAAAATATCTGGTTTATTTAATGAAGTTATTTAATGAATATTGTTCTAAAATTTTAGGGAATCGATTCACGCGATAGGTAATCAATTTAAGTAGTTTTCCGAACTTAAGGTAGCTCTGAAGTAGAGTTAAGGTAGCNAGATTCTCGTAGAGTCAATGCTTCACCCATACTACAAATATAAATTTGAGCATTCCGGGGGCAGGTACCTGATGAGTAAAAAATCATACAAAATCATGACTCTGTTATAATTTAGTAATCAATAAATCATTGTTCCTCACCATTCTTAGGAATCAAGCTCCTGGTAGTAATTGCATTGGCCTCTCCTTTAATTTTGAGAGAACCGAAATTCAAATTCATTTCTTCCTTCGGACAGAAGGTGGCCATCGCAAAGGCATTGTTGTAATACCGTATATTTTTCTTGAAGTGTATAGAGTCATCGGTGTTTTCTCTATATAATTTTTCCAATGAATTGGGATATTTTCGCATATTTTTCAATTTTACTTTGCCTCCATGACAACAATTATGCTTTACTCTTCCATGTTCTAATTTGAAAGAAAGTGCCCCACAATGCCGACACTCATCATCCGAATCACCGATGTTCAACTCTTCAATTCCCTCGCTGTGATTTTCACCAATATATTTAATTACTTGGAGGTCTTGTCTCCTATTTCTTTTTTCTCGTAAATATTTTTTCTGTCGTCTCCTTTTATTTTCATTATTTCGGATATCATAATCTTCAATTCTTGATTTTACCTTTCTGAAATGAGTTTTGTAGTATTCTCGATCTTTCTCTCCCAATATTTCTTTTTTCCATGCCCTATATTTCTTTCCTCATTGATTGATGTTTTTATTCTTTTTTGTCTGCCGTATTTGGACGTGATCTCTTACTTGTATGTGCATGAGAAAGACAATATGATTTATTCAATTGCTGCTTTCGTTCTGCTCTTTCC
>NW_021680431.1:157920-168250 GCF_001412515.2 Diachasma alloeum
AGAGAACCGAAATTCAAATTCATTTCTTCCTTCGGACAGAAGGTGGCCATCGCAAAGGCATTGTTGTAATACCGTATATTTTTCTTGAAGTGTATAGAGTCATCGGTGTTTTCTCTATATAATTTTTCCAATGAATTGGGATATTTTCGCATATTTTTCAATTTTACTTTGCCTCCATGACAACAATTATGCTTTACTCTTCCATGTTCTAATTTGAAAGAAAGTGCCCCACAATGCCGACACTCATCATCCGAATCACCGATGTTCAACTCTTCAATTCCCTCGCTGTGATTTTCACCAATATATTTAATTACTTGGAGGTCTTGTCTCCTATTTCTTTTTTCTCGTAAATATTTTTTCTGTCGTCTCCTTTTATTTTCATTATTTCGGATATCATAATCTTCAATTCTTGATTTTACCTTTCTGAAATGAGTTTTGTAGTATTCTCGATCTTTCTCTCCCAATATTTCTTTTTTCCATGCCCTATATTTCTTTCCTCATTGATTGATGTTTTTATTCTTTTTTGTCTGCCGTATTTGGACGTGATCTCTTACTTGTATGTGCATGAGAAAGACAATATGATTTATTCAATTGCTGCTTTCGTTCTGCTCTTTCCACAGTATTAANTAGATTTTTATCACGATAAAAAGGTAACGGTTTATAAAATCTTACTCTCTCTCTCTCTCTCTCTCTCTCTCTCTCTCTGTCTCTCTCTCTCTTTCTATACATAAATACCCTGGAGTTCCGCAGGTGACGAATTCGCCTGGAATTTCGTCACACATCATTCAATTTTCTTTTTTTTTTGAGAGACTTCACCGCGGTCATCACTACTCGAGCGTTTGTTCATGTAATTCATGTTCAATTCTTGAGTTTCCTCAATACTTTCGATTTATTACTCCCAACAACTTTCATTCACTAACCATGAATCACTATTAATTTTGACATTGAGTGAAGTGAAGTAGTCTGAATGGAATAATAAAGAAACGAAAACGTGCATTTAACCATTGATCACGAAATATCAAGGTTCCTCAAGTTGAGGAACCTTGATATAGCCCGGGTCAACCATGATTTTGACCTTCATATGACCTTGGACTTGAATCTTCGGAGCGGACTTGTGGTCCGAGCGGGTAACCATAGAGGGGGGGATTCCCGAGGGGATAGCCGAAGGGGGGGGGACTTCCGAGGGGGTAATCATAGGGGTGGAGTCCCCAGAGGGTAGCCATAGGGTGGGATTCCCGAGGGGGTAATCATAGGGGGGAGTCCCGAGGGGGTAGCCATAGGGGGGGATTCCTGAGGGGGTAGGCGTCTTAATTCGAGTCTGAATGTTGTGTCGCCAGAAGTCGATTTGGAATTTTATATTATAGAGAGATATATTTGTGAGATGGATAGTTTGGTGACTTAACGGTCTTTCTACAGCATACGATAAATGGAGCTCTGGGCACTTTGATAACGGTTATCAAAATGACCAGTAGTGGGCGTTCGTCGTGTGTGATAGTGGTAATCATGCGAGTTGTGACCTCGACCTCGCGAACCCTCCAGGATGCCGAAAACCTTAGTCCGGACATCTGACTCGAATATGCCCGAAAGTGGAGTTTTTATATTGTGCAATAAAACATGCGGTCAGAAGGGACCGCGGCGGATTTAAGTACATCAGGAGGTAGAGCCAGGTATGGGCGTCATTTTCCATCCGAACATTGCGACCTTGCGTAACCCGACTAGGCAGCATACACCGTCTTTGCGTCAGTTCGAAATTGCGGTTTCACACCCGCAATTAACAACTTCTTGGGAGTCTTGAACAGCCACCTCCACGTGGTGCTCTCGGGTCATGCAAAGTGCTGTTCATTTTTGAGGTTATAATTCATTCATTTGAATTATACATCAGAACATTGCATGGTCATCAAACGGACCACTAAACACACACACACACACACACACACACACACACACACACACACACACACACACACACACACACACACACATATATATATATATATATGAGGTATTCCATGCCAAGTGAACAAATCATTGACCCTCACCTCTTCAAAAACTGACGGCGATTTTTCTGGTGATGAAGGAGTATAAAAAATATTTTTTGAATTTTTTTAGAATTTTCGGATGAATACCTATGGTCTATATGATTTTTTTCGTTTTTTTTTTGGTTTTTTATGCATAACTTCCGTTCTTTTCAATCGATTTCGAGGAATAAACAAAGAAAATTTTCGTTTTTTAGTCGACTTTCAGAATATATTTTTTTCATATCTTTATTCTCGCTTTCTGCTACCTCACACGTGAAAACTTCGAAAAAATAACAAAAAAATTGAGTTTTGCTCACTTATGACGGTCTTGATTTTTTTTTTAATTACAAAGATACCTACTCTCAAAAAAATTTTTTTGAGCCGTGCCAAATCATGGGCAGAGCCTTGGATCCAATTTATTTTGTGATTTTTCTGTAAAATTGTTCTCATTTTCCATCGCCGTTGACATTGAATGTTCAAAAAAGTTCTTGAAACATCAAATGTTCCTAGATTGGTTCAAAATGGAACTAAATTGAAATCAGAGATTCATCGATTTTGTTGTAGATTATTTTCATCTCTTCTGCGTTTTTTTGTCTGCTTTTTTGTCCCCAGGTGCTGGTGGATGACTCTTCTCCCCTCTCTCACGTCGGTTCAGCTCTTCTTTCGTTGTAAAGATATTCAGCGGGGTAGATTTATGCGAATTCGAGAACCTCTTGACTAAAACATCACCATTCTCCGCGGGTATGAAACAATGAATCTGCTGTGTTGATGGGAGAGTCTTCGCTTGGTCAAATCGATCTGCCAGAAAATCCAATGCTGCTCTATTATCATCTTCAGGGCTGCATCTGACATGAATATTTTGAAGATGTACGGGATCATTCGCCCATAACTACAATTCTTCGGCTGTTGTTATTTGACAGTCTGGTGGTAGTTGTAAGGTCGCTCTAGCAGCCTGTCGCTGCACTGTCCCCCCTACCCGTCACACGGGCCCTTACCGTGTGCCGATGAAAAATAATGCCACTCTGCAGGTACTCGGAAATCATACTGATGATTATACACATTGATCAAATTCTTGAAATTCTTGAACTGTTGAGGTGCTCCATCAGAAAAATAAAGTACGTTTTTAGGAGACTTATAAATGGATACAATAAAGTCATTTATAATCTTTGAGAACATGCACTAAACAATGAGACATTATAACGAGACTCTGGTGTAGAATGAAATTATTCTTTCGATAGTAAATGACAGCGGGATAGATTGTCACTGAATTATTATTCTAGTGAAATCCGGGAGCAGCGTTTTGAATGACAAAGGCGTAATTCCCTACAAAGTCACATATTACGAGGAATTCATCAATTTCAAGTGATTGCATCGATGATTTCATGAAGGAACCCTGTTCTTTGGCAATGAAATCATGAGGCACTACATTCTGCATCTTTTCACAGAAATCGTGAGCGAATTCAATGGAATCTTGAATTACTGTTGGAAGAGTCATTCGTGATTTTGATATCCATTGCTTATAAGTGACAGTATCAATATCATGGTCTTGCAGGGCTCCGACAATATAATTATATAGCATCTCAGCATGTCATGGACATTGTTGACAACTACCAAGATAACATTCCTCCGTCCGATCCTTACAAACCATCCATTCCAAATAATCGGAATAATCATTCAGAGGATATTCCATATTTTTCGTTATACTCTTCAAATTACTTCCTGCGAAACCGAATGAAAGAATGAAATCACATACAAAAGATTTTCTGTTTGAATCTCAGCTGATTACGTGGTAAGATCTTGGGAATGCCATTGACATAGAACGGATGAAGAGAGAAACGGATAAAAATATAACGATTGAATAACATTACCTAAAATCCTTAATTTCACGTTCTCCTGAGTGGCACAAACACACAGATTATGTGTGCCTGTCCCCCCTGTCAATACACAATGCTTTGGCCTTAGTGACGCGGACATAGAGAATCTAATTTCAACATCAGGGTGTTCAGTTCGGAAGAATTTGAAAGCTTCGTTGAGATTAGAGAGGACCAATCGTTTCTGAACGTGAATTTGCTTCTCGTCTTCATTCGGAACAGATACGAAGTCTTTCATCGCCGGCATTTCTGCACTGACTCTCTCGTCATTGCAAAATTCAACAACTTTTTTTGTCGTTGTATCAGGCAAGGGGCGTCCTGTAATCCGTATATTGTTTTTTTCAGATCGGATCAGTATGAATGAAATATAAAGTTACGACCCTTATAGAAAAATGGAGTTCATACCTTTCTTCTTGGCAGGTATTAATAAAATTCCTTCTTCATTGAATAATTGTTTTGCCTTCCTCACTAAATACGAGGATGTTTCCATAATTTCACGAGCTCTCTCAACACTCCAGTTTGGTGGTAATATAGTGAGAATCTGAATTTTCTCACCATTGCTCAATTGTTCATCATGAAATTTGGTCTTTAAACGAAGAATAACATCCATCAGATCACGGGCATCTTGCGGAGTAACGGGATCTTCTATGGTACCACCAAGCTTTCGTTTCAAAGTCGACCCACTTTGAACGATTTCTTATCAATCCAAGCATGTGAGGACCGATTCACCTTTTTTAGTGGAATCGGTGACTTGTCTAACAATCCTAATGCTTCATTGATTGTTGGAAGCATCGTACCAAATACTGAATTCGGATACTGATCTCTTAATAGTTTCAAAGGACTTGGTGCTGGTCGACACAAATGATCCTCCAGAAATCGATGATGAACCTAATGATATTTCAATGAGGATTTCCCACGAGCGGATTACGGCCGATCGGAAGGCAGTATCTGGCGTCACGTGACGAGCTGGAGGGAAAAATATATCGGATATTGCATACAAGCTTTTGGATATTGAACTCTCTTCTTTTGTTCTCGAAATTGTAACTCCAAATACTGCATCCTGAATGCGTGGAATCCATTCTTGGGAAACACTTCGTCAAATACCCCTTGTGCTTCGAAATTATCTGGTATTTCCCTACGAACAAACGATCGTGTCAAGTTTTGCAGGAAAACCTCTCGCCCAAGCGCTCGGGATTTTTTAACCTGCAAAAATTGCCACTTTCGTTTGTTTACAACGAAGTTATCGGGAGATACCCGATAATTTTGAAGCACTTGGGGTATAACTACTGAAAAAACTTCAGTAGAGTGAGCGATTCGTTTATTTGGAAGATATGGTATCAGTATTTCTGAAAATAATCTTACCTCTAATCACGTCATCATTTGTATGGGAATCGGCAACAGTACTGTGCTCCGAATTTATGGCATTGTCACCATCAATCGAGACTAGATCAGTTTCATAGTTTGCAGAAGTACCAACAAAGTCAGTGTCAGCTCCGGCGGTTGTGTCAGTATCGCCCGATTAGGATTGGGATTGAAATTGTGTAGTCTCACTGCTCTCAATATTCACTGTATTATTCATACTTTCATTTCCAATTACTGTTGCACTATCTCGATTTCGTCTCCAATGGGAACACAGATAATCACGAATCGTAAGATACCATCTCTTCATCTGAGCGTCATTGGGTCGTCGTAAGCCTTTCAGTTTGTGGTGATTCTTTAGCCTCAAAAGATTGCACCAACGGTTGTATACTTTTGGCGCCACCATTGAGGTCAATTGTTCGTTCACAAACGAATATTCAAATCACCGAGGACCACCTCCACATGATAAAAACGATAGGACACCTTCAAAAATTTCACTGTTTTTTGTTGTTTCTTCTTGGTAAAGATTTATTTCAATTCACTCGGACAATTAAATCATGTATTCATGTAAAAACATAATCATGAGAATCAGATGCGTTTGGTGATTCTAAGTGATGTATGAATTAGTAAAATACTTCCACAATATGAAGAAACGATCTTGTGAATGACCGGTGAATTGTCATAACCTTAAAACGAATCGGTATCTTTCGAATGCGAATGAGACGAGGCACTGAGTGCCTAAAATAATTATTGTGACACGAGTAAATAACTCTTGTGGCCTGGCCTTGAGCCCTCAACCGTCATTCCATCACAATTGGCATCCCTTGTGGGCATTTGAGTTTGGGAATTGAGGGCTTAGAAAACCCTGAAGAAAATTGAAGAATAGAAAAAAACATCTACAACCATTTTTGGTAATTCGGAGTAAAAATACATTTTTTAAGAACTTCGTTCGAGATTTTGCTATAAGCAATTAAAATCGGGGATCCCTGGCGGCGTGGGACGACGTCACGTAAAAAAACCATAGAATTACATAATTAGAAAATATTTCATTTTTCCCGTCGTAAATAATTTAGACCTGAAGACAATTGGCCATGTAGTGGGACCCGAGTATCGAACATTCAAGAAGAAATAGAAGTTAGAAATTAATAAAATACAACATTCAATGGATTAAATAAATTTATGTCATAGGTGCCCAGAATCACGCGATTCTAACCTCGCTTCGCTGGGTAGAATCGCGGATTCTGGGCCCTATGCCATAAAATAGTATACGAAACTCGTGGGTAATGGTGTTTTTTGACTCCTGGGATTGTAAAACTCGCCTTCAGCTCATTTTACAACTTCCCACGAGCCAAAAAACCCATTACGCACTTGTTGCGTAATATACTATTTCGAGGCTTTTGGAATTTTAAAACGGGAAAAAGCTTTCTAACTCTCTCTCGTAAAATTATTGGACATATCTTTGAGAAAGGTATCCTGGGACGTTGAGGATAAGTTGATGATAAGGCTTCATGGAGATCAGCAACAAAGGACTGCCGAGCTGCGTTTCAGCAACAGCAAACGCATCGGAGGGAATTTGAGGAGAAATAAAATTTATTCTCTGAAAAATTCTTCAGTGGTTCTCAACCCCCGCACTCGAGTGAAACTCCATTAAAATATCTGATCCCGAACGACTGAACAACTCGAGTTTGAAGAGTCACTGAGATTGGGAGCATTGAAAGAATTTCTTCGAGATGGATAACTCGAGTACAGAGGAATCCTTCGCAATGCGAAGAAAACAACTCATGGGCGAAGCAGCGATGGCGTTTCTCACCTCGATGAAGCTTCAAGGCTATAGGTACCAGGTCCATGGCACCTTTTCATCAGAGAGTTGTCAGAAGTTCATCAGGAAAATCTGTGAAGACTGGAGATTGTTTGACCTGACTCTAAATGAGTTGCTACAGATCCTGGATTCGAAGACTCAGGTCAAGGAGGGTCACGGAACAGGATAGACAGTTCAGCCTCATCAATCCTTGGTCTGCAGGATCAAGTGCCCTGTAGAGGCACCAAAACCTGTCGCTCCCATCAAAGAACCTTCAAGACGTGGTTCAACGCACTCTCGAGATGACGGAGGAGGAGCAGAGGAAGGAACAGGTGAAAAGACAGGTTGAACAGAGAATTCGCGAAGAGAAGACGCTCATAAGAGAGGAACAAGAAACGGTTTTGGAGGCCCTGCGGGTGCAAGAAAAGGCATTCAACAAAAACGGCGAGGAACGGAAGCTGAAAACACGTTCCAACGCTCGAGCGACAGACATGGCTAAACAGGCGAGATTCCTTGCAATTGAGAACCCCACCGCCCTTCCAATGTTGCAAGGGCATCAAGGACTCTTGAATCAAGGAGTAGACGGGAGTTTCTTATGGCAATACTCGGCACATCCCTCAATCTACCAGCAGGTACAAGACATGGCCGTTACGGGAATACCGAGGCGACGGTAAGGAAGACGGGGACTATGAAAAAGACCCCTATGTATCCGAAAACCTTCAGAGATGCTAAACTTGACAGGATCAAGGCACAGAGTTCTACGGAAAGGAAGACAACACCCAGAATAAAAGGCGTCTCCTTGGCTTCAAAAACGAAGAACGGGCAAAATGAGCCCCAAAGCTGCTCCACTCGTTACGACGAAGAGGACGAGGTATTGCTCTCACAGTCGAATCTGAAGACAGGAGACACAAAAGTGCGAGGAGAAACAAAGGGCACAGGGAGAAGTCCAAAAGGTCGAACCCGAAAATTCGACAGGAAGACTCCACTAGCTCGAGCTCCGAGGAATCAGAGTGCACCTCCTCCAGTGAAGAATAAACGGATTCTTCTAGTGAAGATGAGGAGGAGATCAAAATGAGGAAGCTGAGGAGGAAATTAAGAAAATGGAACAAGACCAAAGACAAGAAAAGAGAAAAGAAACGCAGAGACATCGGAGACGTGGCGAAGGAATGGAAGCTGACCTTCAGAAATACCGAGGAATTGAGCCCAGATGAATTCCTGGATCAGCTCACAGAAACACTCGAGTCTGCTGATATCTGTGGATCTGAGAGACTGGGAGTCTTGCCTGAAGTTCTCGACGGAAGACCACTAATCTGTTACAGAATTGATAAGAAGTACTGGAAGACGTGGAAGGACTTCCTCAAGGCCTTCAAAAGCTGGTACACCGCAAAGGCGGATAATGAAGATCTCGATGAGGACATCCGCAATCGTAATCAGGGGCCAGGAGAGCTCGCTATTGAGTCCCTTGTCTGCCTTCAAGGCCTGGGTGAACGCTTGGACAACCCCCCATCCCTGAGTACGCAACTCAAGATGGCGTACAGCGGTCTCAGGCCAGAATACAATTTGAAAACCAACCCCAGGGACTACGAGTCTTTCAAGGAGTTAGCTGAACTGATGGCCGAGGAGGAAAAGCGATAGAGAAAGCATAAAAATTTCCGTTGACCGCTGGGGAAAGACTAATACTGTTTGAAAGAATTCACTTGGTCAAGTACCAAAGGAGGTCCAAAAACTGGAGGAGAAAATTACCTCAAGGAATTCCCGGATAAATCAGTAGAACCACGCTGCTCCTCAAGTTGCAGTGAGTCGGGGGAAAAGGAGGAAAGTTTTCTCGAGGTATCTGAAGAGGAAGAAGAGGACAACCTCGAGGTGCTTGACAACGAATCATCGGACACACTGAACTCCTCGAGTTGCAGTGAATTGGAGGAGGAGAGCAACCTCGAAGTATCCGAATTCATAGATACATCAACTGTTCCAACGGATGAACAGTCGATGGAGAACGAGAAGGCAATGTGTTCTGGTGATGACGATGACTCTGAAGCCTCACAAACGAAGATAGGTCAACGGATTTAGTAAGTCAAACTGGCCCTAGTACTGATTGTTGTTCTGGTTGTAGTCAAGAAGATACAGGGGAGTCAAGCAACAACGGAGAAAAGGAGACCTTGAGGGTCTCAGAGGAAGCAGACGAGACAGACGGATATGATGTCGGCACAATTGAGCTTCACGACGGTCTTGAGACTCTTTCTGGCCACGCTCGAGAGGTTGAGGCTGACATCACTGAGAAGTTTCTCAGGAAGTTCGATAATCCGACGAGGCGACAAAAGGCTCCACCAGGGTGTCTGAACTGTGGACATCGTGGACACAGATGGAAGAAGTGTTCCAATCCCCTTGGGAACCACTTTTGTCACCTTAGACACTCGCCAGGAACATCAACAGGGGCCGGTCAATAACCTCATGGGATGAGTCGAGCTCGAGCTGAGGGAAAAACAACCTTCATAAAGAACCTGATGAGAGACCAGGCCAAACGCAGGGGACATCGAATGGAGTACAACCCCAACAGCTGTTGGGAACAGTAGTACCCCAGGGAGAGATCAGCACCGAAATTACTAGAGAGTTACTGGTGTTATCACAACGATGGACTCCTCATCCAACATATGGGGGATCATTGGAGACGACAATGGTTGAGCCAGCACAAAGGCTTGCACCTGTGCGAGTCAGGGAGACCCCCAGGTTACTTCGTGGGAACCCTGATGTACCCTGGATATGCGAGATAAGTTGCGCTGTTAAGATAAATAGAAAATTGAAAAAAACAATGTTTAAATTGGAAAAATTGGAAAAATTTGGGAAACAAAAAAAATTTGAGAAATTGAGAAGATTGGAAAATAGCAAAAAGAGCGAAATTGATAATCATTATGACATTGAAAAGGATAATTAGAAAATGGGAAAAAATTCACAGAACCAAGATTGATAAAAATTAAAAAACTAAAAAGAGAATAGAAAATTGTAAAATATCATACGAGGACTCGAGCGCATGGAGTGTTTTTTACAAAAGGAATTCTTTCCCCTCGGGGGGGAATTGAATAAAGTTCCAAAATATGAATCTTCATTCTCACGCTCCTTGCAATCAAAATTGATTGACTTTGTTGTTACTCTCAACAGGTTCTTGGTACGACAAATAGAAAATCTAAAAACACTGAGTAGGAAACCGACGGCGAAGCCTCGTTCTATTTAGGCGAACAGATGTGGGTTCCTTGAAAAGGATCCCCATCTCTCTCTCTCTCTCTCTCTCT
>NW_021680431.1:179111-248654 GCF_001412515.2 Diachasma alloeum
ATTGTTTTTTCAGTAAAACTGGCGCGCGTGGTGTCGGTGAAAAGCGCGGGAATCTGTGTGTCGGCTCCACCCCCTTCGTTCCACCCACCGACTCCGCCCATCCGCTCCTCTTACGCGGTTCCTCCTTCGTGACGTAGCAGTGCAGTGGTGCTCATCTCGGACTATTGACATTTGTGCGCGCCACTAAAAATTGCAAATCCGTCAGTGTCGCTCAACTTGGGGCTGCGTGACATATTTCTCCAGCACTTCAGGAGCAGATCTCTCGTCCTTTTCGCTGCCTGCTGAAGTTCTGCGCTCGTCACTGCTGCCATTAGACCTTCTCACAGGGAAGTCAATTATTATTATTATTTTCTTCTATTGATTGTTCCTGAACTTTGCTGCTGCTTTTGCTTGATTTCAATTTTGTTTCGCTATTGGCTGTGCTTTCTCCACTGTTGCGTTCTCTACGATTTTTTTGTTTGGTGCTTTCTCTGCTTGCTGAATTTGTATTTGCTATCGGGTGAGCATGTCTTTCGCAGGGAGATTATTTATTCAAGCCAGTAGGGCAAAAGTTTATTGAGTCTCGCTACATGGAGTCATCGGCAGCGGCGGTGAAGGAGCTCCCAGTCACGGAGTTGCAGTCGCAGCTGGATCTGAAGTCTCTGCACTCAGACAAACATCATCAGATTAAGGCCTACATTCTTGACCATTTCACATCATCGTTGCCGTCGTTCTCAGTCTCGGATACTCAAGCATGGGGCCATCTCAAGGGACTGAAGTTAGCTGATCCGGAATGCATGGAGCCAAGACCTATTGACGTTCTCATTGGCACGGATTTCTTCGGATCAATTGTGGAGCCACAGATCATCAAGCGGCCTTCAGACTCCCCTATAGCAATGCACACTATCTTCAGTTGGTTGGTACTAGGACCCACTTCAGCGGTGATTCCAATGGTGGCCAGCTCTAATCATATTGCAGTCAGCAACGAGGAACTGTACGACCTTCTCACTTCGGTCTGGCTGCAGGAGGAGGTCCCAAAAGCCGA
Organism: Diachasma alloeum; assembly: GCF_001412515.2. NCBI lineage: Eukaryota > Metazoa > Arthropoda > Insecta > Hymenoptera > Braconidae > Diachasma > Diachasma alloeum. The sequence goes on from NW_021680431.1 coordinate 180,136, forward strand.
GGATAGTGATCCCACGAAAGAAGAGGCAGAATGTGAGTTTTTCCAGCGCACCCATTCACGAGATAGCTCAGGGCGCTATGTGGTTCGCCTGCCTCTTGCACGTTCTCCGACAGAGCTTGGCGACTCTTATGGTCGGGCTAAATCGTGTCTCTCCAGCCTGTTCCGGAGAATGGAGCGGGACCAACGGACCCTTCAGCTATATAGTGTTTTTCTCAAGGAGTACGAAGATCTGGGACACATGGTGCGTGTTCCAGCCCTAACTGGTTCCGGGAATGCCGGGAGCGTGAATTTCGGCTATCGATCTGAGGGGATGACCTTGCCACATGGGGCTTCGGCTTCAGGAGGTTTGAGGGTGCCTGAGGAGAAGCAGTCGGCTCGTGTCTCCACTCAGTGTTCTGTTCAGAGGTAAGCTTATTCGTCAACACCTATGTACTGCTTTCCTCATCATGGTGTTCTCAGGGAAAGTAGTGAAACAACGAAGCTGACGGTAGTCTTCAATGGCTCTAGTAAGACCAGCTCATGGTTGTCTCTCAATGACATCCAATACACTGGAGCCGAACTGCAGAAGAATATCTCTGACGTGCTGCTCTCATCCAGGCGGAGTAGGTACATTTCCATGACGGACATCACGAAGATGTTCCGTCAAATCAAGGTGCATCGTGAAGGACTGGCCTCTTCAACAGATTCTGTGGCGGGATTCTCAAGATCAGATCAATACCTACCAGCTCACCACCGTGACCTACGGGACTAAATCGGCCCCATTCTTAGCCTGTAGAATTCTCAACCAACTGGTCGCGGATGAAGGACATCGTTTTCCTCTAGCAATCTCTCCGTTGACCAGTGGAAGATACGTGGATGACCTCTGTGGTGGTGCTGAAAAGGAGAGTGATCTTCTAGAAGTCTCCAAGCAAGTGAGGGATCTTTGCTTAGCTGGTGGTTTCCCTCTAGCAAAGTGACATAGCAATAGTCCGTCTCTACTCAGATCTTTGAATCCAGAAGGTGTCTCTCAGGATGACAAGCCGCTAGAGGATTCTCCACCACGAAGATTCTTGGTCTGAAGTGGGATCCAAACACAGACCAATTCAAGTTCTCAATCCACCTTCCGGCCAACTCACAGGTGACGAAGAGGAATATGTTGTCTGAGATAGCTCAGTTGTTCGATCCTCTAGGTCTACTTTCTCCTGTGTTGATTAGCTGGATTAGTTGAGAAACTGGACTGGGATGATGCGCTTTCACCACAAATCTCGGATAAGTGGACCCAATTCCGTAAGGAGCTGTCTCAGGTCGAAAATATCTCCATTCCTCGTTGGCTCGGAGTGAAGAATGATGCTCTGGTGGAAATACACGGGTTCTCAGACGCCTCGCAAACAGCGATGGCTGCGGTGGTATATGTGAAGGTGACAAGCTCGGACGGCGTGAGTATCTCGTTAGCTACTGCTGAAATCAAGGTGGCTCCTCTCAAGCAGCTCACCATCCCGAGACTAGAGCTCAACGCCGCAGACATGCTGGCGAAACTCACAAGGTATGTGCATGTTCAACTCAACCTTGATAATGCTCCTGTGTTCCTGTGGACAGACTCAGGTGTTACCCTGGCGTGGATCAGCTCTCATCCCTCCCGGTGGAAGGAATATGTGCATAACAGGGTAGCCAGCATACAGGAACTGATTCCAGGAGCGAAGTGGCGATACATCAGCGGTAAGGAGAATCCTGCTGATTGTGCTTCTCGGGGCATTACTGTGGCTACACTCAGTGCTTATAAACTGTGGTGGACATGATATTCTATGGTGAATATCTGAGCCAGATGGACATGCACAGCGGTGAACCTCTTCCAACAAACGGCGTTAATACCATCAGGACGCGGAGCAGCGTGGTTCTTCATACCTCGCAAAGCAGATCGAACCTCGCCCTGAGAGACTCGCGGAAATTTCGAGCGCTGCCGACGATGTTTTTCACAAAACACGCGAAATTCCCGAAGGGCTGGAGTCTCCACCATGAGATTAGGGACTTGATCATACAGATCTCCGGAGAACTCTTCAACTCGCTCAACTGAAGGCATCTTACCCGGCGCAGGCGTCGGCGGCTCGAACCAGCGACTGGGATCAGAATGGAAGACAGAATTGTCTACCACACGACGCAACCGCTGTTCCAGAGACCGTTTCATGGTCCCCAGAAGGTGCACTCTCTCAAAAAACCTCTCCTTAATCAAGAAGAAGACTGTTTTATTCAGTGTGTGATGGTGGTAGCGCAAATTCGCGGATATTTTACGAATGCACGCCGTAAAAGGCTTATCACCGATGATGAAGTCAATCACACACTGAATGCACGACGCCTGCTTCCTAGCCTCATCGACTTTACCTTGGAGCTGTGCAATGCGCCTTCACGTTTTCACCTCAAATGACCCTTTACTTGGGTTCTGACGCTTCATACGAAGAGCCACATCATACACAGCCCAGTTCAGATCGAGCAAGTTGATATCCGGAGTTTCGCCACACTCCTTACGCCTGTACTAGCCTGTTATTATTATTATTTTTTTACCCTCGTAAATGAGATCGCTGAACGATCCTCGAGGATTCCGACTTCACCTCGAAGACCGCCCAGCAAGGTAACGAAAAAAAATTTTCCTAATCGCTTTACAGTAGTGCTCCCTCCAACCAGAGGGTGAGCTCTACTGCAGTCCAGTATCGTGCAGTCTAAGTAGACGGAGGGATCCAAGAATGACCGCCTTCTGCATTTGGCCAGCCAAAATGAAGGCTTGACGCCTACATGCAGGGATGGTGTTCAACGCAAATATGAATCACTCTTTCATTCCCCCAAGAGAGCCAATTATCAGGACAACCAACTTTACTTTAAATCTCCGATTCATTTGACGTAGCTCAAACATGAGTGGCTGGTATTTGAGCCGCTTCTACTCTTCTTTCACTGTGATGTTGCGCTAAGCCGGAGCTGAGAACTCAATGACATAGATGATTTTGTCATCAAAATCGAAGAGGACGATGTCAGGTTTCGTCGCAACGATTGGCCTGACAGTCGCGAACGAGTTCCAGTAAATCTTACACCTCTCGTTCACGACAACGGACTCAATATCTCCTGGAGCGTAAGGCAGCACCGGCGTTCTGTCTATCCCATAAGAGGGCCGCAAATGATAATACAACACTGTCATTGCCGCATTATGACGTTGCATATAACTCGTGATTGCATAAGTCTGACAAGTCGATAAAAGATGCATCAGAGTTTCCGGGGATTGCTTGCAAATCCGACATCGAGTATCCGGAACGTGCACCCCAATAACACGACTTTGATAGACAAGGGTGTTTATAACGCCATCCTGACATGCGCAGATGAAACCCTCAGTTTCGGACATCAAGTCAGCTGACTTCAAGAAGGCGAATGTCAGCTGGACGCAAAGACCCTGCTCTTCCACATGGCAAAAGAATATACCATGCTCGGGCCTATCAACGTGCTGGCGGAGCAAGGTGGACTGCTCTGCCGCCTTGATGGTCGCTCTACGCCGAGGTTTGGCCATGATGGCTAATGAGTCACTAGCTAACTGGCCATCCCAGCCGCGACGAAATTCCAAACCAAGGGAAGCCGCTGCCGTATCTGCTGCCTTGTATAGAAAGGCTTGAACCCCATGGAGCTCATGATCATGCACGAACTCCAAGTGTGGATCCAAGCCATTCATGACGTCACAAGCTAAACCGAGGACTAGACAATCATGAAGAGCCTCCAAACTGAGAAGTCCTCGTCCTCCACACTCTCGCGGAAAATACAACCGCAGAGTCGAAGAACGTAGATGGAGACTCCTATGAAGGTTCATCAGCTTGCGGGTATCTCTGTGCAGCTGCTCCAACTCAAATCTACTCCATTTAAGAACACCAAAGGAGTAAAAAAGCACCGAGACAGCAAACATGTTCGTTGCTGCGACTTTATTCTTGCCGGAATGTTCGGACATCTAAACTTTCCTGAGCCGCCGCCGATATTCCTCGCGAAGAGCCTCTTTGATTTCTACAGTTTCCACTACGGAACGCTGATTGAAACCAAGATATCGATACGACTCTTCGGCGCCAAGATGATGTATGAGGCTTCCATCCACAAGCTGAAGATCATCCACCTCGCCACCAATCTTGCCCCTCTTCATATGGAAGACGGCGCACTTGTCCAATCCGAAACTCATGCCGATCGCACGTGAATACATTGCGATAGCACCAAGCTGAAGCTTGAGCAAATAACTTTAGGTCATCCATGTAAAACACATGACTGACCTGATGCCTCCTATCACCGGGTTTTCGGGCTTGGTACCCTCCAACACAACGCAGCGCAACAGATAGCGGCATTAGTGAGATGCAAAATAATAGAGGACTCAGAGTATCACCCTGAAAGACTCCTCTCCTATACTGCACCAACCTCGAAGTCTGGGCTTACCCTCACCAGATGTTATGGTAAAGCGCATTCTCCAAAGTGGTGCAAGATCTTTCATACACCTCACTATGTCGTCCTCTACCGCAAGGCAATCCAATAGTAGGAAAATGAGTTCATGACTCGTGCTATCGAATGCCTTGCGATAGTCGACCCAGGCAACTGACAAATTGCGATGGTACTGCCTCGAATCGCGCAATACGTAGCGATCGACAAACAGACCTTCCCTGCAACCTGACAGGCCCGCTTCACTCCTCGCTGTTCATGTATCTGCTGCCACACTGGTTGTATATCATGGAGGATACGCTCATTCAGGATACCGGTGAAGAGCTTATAAAATGTATTCTAATACGTGATCGGCCGATAGTTCGCCGGATTGGACAATTCTCCCTCTTGGGGAGCAACACAGTCCTCCCCTCTACCAACCACTCAGGAATAAGCTCACTACCATCGAGAAATGCCGTGAATATTCGGGCCAGATAAACCTCTTCCACCAAAAGGCGTTAATGCCATCAGGACCCGGAGCGGCGTGGTTCTACATACCTTGTAAAGTAGATCGAACCTCTTCCTGAGTGATTCGCGAGAATTCCGTGGGCTGCCGACGATGTACACGACAAAACGCGCAAAACTCCTTGAGGGCTGGAGTCTCCACCATGAGATTGGGGGCCTGACCGTAGAGACCCCTCCAGAACTCTTCAACCCGCTCGACTGAAGGCATCTTAGCCGGTGCAGGCGCGGATGGATCGAACCCGCGATTCGGGTCGGAGCGGAAGACAGAATTGTCGACCACCTGTCGCAACCGCTTCTCTAGAGACCGTTTCGTAGTCCCCAGAACGCGCACCTTCTCAACAAATCTCTCCTTAATCATGAGGAGGACTTGTTTATTCAGTGTGTGATGGTGGTATCGCAAATTAATATTATTATTAATTTTGTTTTTTCTCGTGAATGAGATCTGGATGATGCTCGAGGGCTCCGACTTCACCTCGAAGACCATCCGGCAAGCCAAGCGATACAAACAAGTCCTAATCGCTCTGCAGTAGTGCTCCCTCCAACCAGAGGGTGAGCACTACTGCAGTCCAGAATCATGATGTCTAAGTAGTCATACTGACCCAAGAATGACAGCCTTTTGCATCTGGCCACCCAGTCTTAAGGCATTGCGCCTGCAGGCTGGAATCACCTTAAGCGCAGATACAAAAGACTGTTTCATGCCGCCAAGAGAGCCAATGATCAGGACGATCAGCTTGATCCTAAACCCGCGGTTCAACTGACGCAGCTCAAACAGGAGCAGCTGCAGTCCCTCGTAAATTATCAATTTTCGCGATTTGCATTTTTTGACTCAGATACATTCTGACATATTATTATTATTATTATTATTATTATTATTATTATTATTATTATTAGTATTACTTATATTTCAGGGTTCAAGCCCCCCCCGTCCCTCCTCTTCAGCTACCCTAAAAACCTCCCTGGATTCCCCCCGCCCCACCTTTACGGCCCATCCCCCCCCAAAGCAGTATTAATAATGACGAAAGAAGAAGATAATAATTTGCAAAAATTAAGACTCGTAAAGTATCTTCCACATAAGATACATGAGTTGTCACAAATTCAGTCAAATTTGACTACTTAAAAACTGAGACACTCCCTACTCCCTACTCCCTACTCCCTGAGTACATTCCCTACTTAAAAAATGGGACAAATGTGTCTGAAATTCAGACACTACTTTTTGTAGTGGGGATGGTAGTGGCTCAGTCAGTTTCAGGAACCCCCTCCCCTAGTTGCCTAAAATTTGCAACCCTCCGCCGCTGAACCTCCCCTTTCCTGCCCCCTCGCAATGTCACCATTTTCGAGTTTCATTTTTCATTTAACAATTTTTTTTATTCAATCAACCCATGCTAACAGAGAGATGAGGGGTGGCTCAGATAGATTCTAACAACCCCTCCCCTTGTTGAGTAAAATTTGCAACCGTCGGCCATAATACCTCCCCCTTTTACCCCCTCGTGAAATCTTAACTAATTGAATGTTTTAATTTATTTAATTAACACATGCGAGCGGAGGGATGAGTGGTTACTCAGGTAGATTTTGAAATCTCCTCCCCTTGGCTAGAATTTGCGACTCTGTGTTATCATGTCCCCCCCCCCCCAATAAACACATTATAAGATAAATTAAAACAGTGTAAAAATAATTATTATCATCTAAAGTTAATCATACGAAAATATATCCGATGCAATTCCTATCTTCTGTGCACTTTTGATTACCTAAAATAAAATATCAAAACATGGGCAACATTGCACACCCGTTAACTAGCTCGGCAGACGACTGGTCAGACCAGCCTGGCTACTAATACTGTCGACTTTACCGATCCGAGCGGGAAATTGACGCTACCGCCATCTCGCGGCATTGCCCCTACAAGCTTCTATCATCATTCTTAACACTAAAAATTATTTCATCTAATTGATAAATAAGAATGCAATTAACGGTACCAATATGAATAAATACCTCATATATCAACTTTTATAATGTTTTTAGGGGTTATTCTCTCTTTTCCAGCCCCAAAATCGACAATTAAAATCAACGACGGAACAACGAAACTACACCGTCACTCCTGGATCGCCAGGGGCAATAAGGGAAGGGGGTTGCCGAATATGACTAAGCCATCCCCATGCGTTGATGAAATAATAAATATAATATTAAATAAATAATGAAAATCGCGAAAATTGATAATTTACGAGGGGGTGCAGTGGGAGGTATGATGGCGGAGGGTTGCAATATTTACTCAAAAAAGGGAGGAGGTTTCAGAATCTAGTTGAGCCATCCCCATCCCTCCCCTAAAGAAAATTGTTAAATAAAAAATAAAAATCTCGAAAATTGAGACTTGACCCAATTGAGAATTGGCCCAACAAGGGGGGCGGGAGCTCCCAAATCTGACTGAGCCACCCTCATGCGTTTATTTAAAAAAAAGTTTCAAAGAATCGTAGAAAAAAGTCTCAAATAAACAATGAAAATCACGAAAATTGAGAATTTACGAGGGGCTGGAAGCGTGAGGTATGATGAGGGAGGGTTGCAAATTTTATTCAACAAGGTAAGGGGGTTCCTCAAACTCGCTGAGCTACCCCCGTCCCTCTGCTTGCATGCATTATTTAAATATAATTAAAAAATTTTGAATAAAAAATCAAAATCTTTGTTAATTGAAATTTCACGAGAAGGTAGAATGGATAGCTATGATGGCACAGGGTTGCAAATTTTACCCAACAGGAGGAGGGGGTTCCAGAATCTATCTGAGCCACCCCACATCACTCCGTTAGCATGCGTTGATTGAATAAAAAAAATATAGCAGGGTCGCGAGGGAGAGGAGGTTTCAACTCTAACACTTTTTGATCCTCATATTTAGACCCTTACAATCTGACACTTAGATGTTGATCCTTCTGATCCTCATATTTTTACCCATACTTTTTGACTCCGAGATTTTTACCCTCAATTCCTCTTCATTCAATGTTGGAACTTGTGAATTAAGGAAAATATACACATACATATAATAAGAACAGAACGAATCAATTTAAATTAATCTAATCATGAAGACAGAATCAGAAATATAATAAAATAAAATGAAATAGTATACATTAATCTAGCGATGGGCGCGAAGCGCCCGTTCGATAGTATTACAACCTAGGGGTAATAATGTACGGATCACAAAGTGAAAAATTAATTATTTATTGAATTATTAACGCAATAAGCCATTAATTTAATTCTTAAGCGAATTTGTCTATCGGCAAATTAATGAATGACTTAATTTATCGATTCATTGGTATAGTTTCAGGTAAGACTCTAAAATGGTCTTACATTTTTTATCTTAATCGCTGCATCAATTTTACATTGTCAACCGATCTTTCATCTTACCGAACTTAAGCCTACCTAGAGAAGTTTAAATCAGACCCGTTTTCAATCTTAAAGTTGCGATCTCAAAATTAAAGATCGAAACGGGACTCATGAACGATCTTAACGTTCCACCAGCATTCTTAAAGCGCCCGATGAGGGAATCGCTCATCGGCTTCTCGTAAGAATAGAGGCAAATATCGCTACAGGCGATATCCGGGGTTCAGCGTAACGACCCATGTAGGGCGATACAAAGTGGCTGAACATCGGGCCAAACTCGGCGCCAAGTTCCCCGATAATCGGTTGCGATCTTCGACCGATGTTCGGCCGAATGTTGGGACTTTACCTCGGGCCATCATAGACATCGATGTATGGCCAATAGTGGCGTCGATTATCAACCAAACATCGGTGAAACAAAATTTTAAAATCGTTTATACATATTAGTTCCAATAGTTTATAATCGTTGTGTAACCCTTCTTATCCGTTCCAGTAAACCAAAAAAGAAAAAAATGGAATTCAAAAAAATTAAAAATTGCCCCCGTTGGGATTCGATCGCAGGTCCAGGTAGGAATTAACAAATGGCCCAAGCTTGGTCCAAGGGCGGCCCAACCGTGCCCAGTCACGGGACAACACAGTCGTCCAAGGCTGGCCCAAGGCTGGTTGAGTACCGAAATGATAACGCTGGGCCATTCTGACTCGGTCGCCAGTCGTTAGACGTGACTAATGTATATTGATTTAAATGTTTAAAAAAATCAAAAATAATTTTCATTCAATCATTTTTATGATTGATTATCTTTTAATCACCCACCCCTAACGCATCTTTCAGTGAAAATCCCTAATTTGTTAATTTAATTAAATGAATGAATAAATGATGTTAATTCAATTAAATGAATTAATTAAATTGAAAATCCCTAATTTGTTAATTTAATAATCGATCCCGAGCCGGTTTCGAACACACGATCCTAACATCACTAGTCCTACGCCTTAACCACTAGTCTACCGCACAATTCTTATTACTGTTGACTCAAATCGTCCATATATGAATTCTGTTTCGATTTCATTCTTTGTTGAATGAGTTTTCAAATATAATCGGAATAAATTTCGATTTCATTATTTATTAACCACGTGGTTATTCGAGGAGTGTGAAAAAATACCTCCCCTCTCCCTCCACCTGAGTATTTTTGATGAACCCAGATTTTCAATTTTTCATTACACTTGGAAATTCGATCTTTGTTATTCTTCTTTTTCTTCTTCTTCTCCTTCTTCTTCTTCTTCTTCTTCTTCTTCTTCTTATTATTATTATTATTATTATTCTGTCCTTTCCCCCTTCCTTTAGCCCTGAGAGTTTCTACAAATTCGCCTCCTTCGCCCTCTTCTCAACAGCTGGTTCAAGCTTGGCTCAACGCTGACTCATCGGGCATTGGTGGACAAGCGTGGACCATAATTCAGCCAGTGGCTGAGCCAGTCGTCAGCCAGTGGTAGAGCTTGAACCTTGGGTACCACAGTCGGACCAATGTTGGATCAAGGCTGTGCTACCCGATGCTTGGCCGAAGACGGGCTAATCGAGCTTGGAACAGGAATGGCCGCCAATGAACGTCTCTCGATTCTGGCTACTCTTTGGCCACCAAGCTTGGGCCAAGGTTAGTAGCCCCTCGTTGACCAAGCGTCGGCGGACAGTCTTGGTCCATGCTTGGTCCGACCCTGGTAACCAAGGCTCAAGATGCGCCATTGGCTGAACACTGGCTTAACCATTGCCTAAATTATGGCCCATGTTTGTTTACCAACACTCGGCAAGTCGAGGTTGAGCCAAGCTTGGGACGGTCGTTGAAGCACGGCGAGACCTGCCTGGGTTCTGATCTGTAGTCAAGCGCGCTGTCCACTGAGCCATCTGAAATTTCTTATGAAAATTGATTTTTTTCGGGTATAGAAATACCACATGGTGTGTTTTTTAAATGCGATTATCAACAATTAGTTAATAAAATCGTAAGTCCGATGAGAAGAGTTAATTATTATAATTAATTTACTATTCTTAAAATATTTAGGCTTGCTGGGTATCGATTTCTATATTCTGTAAATTAGGAGAGAGAATGGATTCATGCTATCCATCAATTTAGTCAAAAAATAGCCTATAAATACTAAGTCGGTTCCGATCATCGGCCGTGGAGCAGCCTTTCATCGGGGCCCCGATGTTCGGCCAGCAGATATTGGGCCGATGTTTGGTATTTTATTGGGGCCCCGATGTCCGGCGAGCGGATATTGGACCACTGTCCGGCCTTTTATCGGGGCCCCGATGCTCGGCGAGCGGATATTGGACCGATGTTTGGCCTTTTATCGGGGCCCCGATTCTCGGCCAGCAGATATTGGACCGATGTTTGGCCCTTTATCGGAGCCCCGATGCTCGGCGAGCGAATATTGGACCGATGTTCAGCCGTGTTGCATATATCGGCAAGCCGTGCATGGGGAGTCCCATATCCATAACATGTGGAAAATTTTGGCCGAGCGGAAGAAAATTCTTTTTTTCTACTCAACTCTAATCGATAGATAACTTTTAGCACCACAAGAGTGAACTAGAAGAGTTACTTGTGGCATATAAACAAAATTTAGCCAAATATTTTCACATTTAGTGAATATTTCTCATGAACTGAAAATTTTTGTGAGGGAATCGCTCTTAGCGCGCCTACTGACGGGTTAAATTCCGTAACATCTTATGTTAAGATCGGAAGCTGGTCTGATTTTAAGACCGTTTATCGGACTTTCTGTCTTAAGTCTTAGTTTCAGACCACTCGTAAGACCGGAGTTTTTACAGTGTTTTTACAGTTGGACCATTCTTCCGTTTACACGACGTAATTAACTGATTCAAGGGACGTATGGATAGATAAATCTATTCATGTGCGTTAAATATCCATATAACATATGGGACGAAACCCTTCCTAGAATGCTCCCATTCGTCGGACGTGGTTTCAAACCTAGGACATAATCTTATTATTGTTTCTTTTTCTCAATTTACTCAGAAATGCATGAATTTGTGGTGAGAGGGTATAAAAAAAATCAGTTAATATTTACTTTCTATGTTATCAACTGTTGCGCCCGTTTTGCTGATAAATTAGCAATAGGCTTCCGAATAGGCTTGAATATGATACTCACCTTCTGACCTGGATTTCTGGACTTTATTTCTGACCTACACTTTTCACCCTCATAACCCTGAATTTCAACTCTCATAAACTATAGCCGTGACCAGGATGTTCCTTATTTTTGACCCTCGTGACCATCATCTTTAGTTTCGACACTTGTGAAACTTGGTTGTACCTCTCGCAACCTATGGTTTTATAAACCTCACTAGAAGGGTCAAAATGAAGTCCGAATAAGGGTCAGAAAGGGTCACGAGAGTCAAAACAAGGATCTGGATAGATCGGAGTATCAGAAAGGGTCAGAGTAAGGTTCAGGAACGGTCACAATGAGACTGATATGGAAGCCTTAGGGAATTCGTATGGAGATTATATGGGTATCACATGAGGGCGATATGGTGGACATACGGCGTTTATGTTAAGGTCATATGGAGGTCAGATAGGGGTAATATGGAGTTCTAGTCCATATACTGTGACAGGTCCCGTATACATTTTTAGGTCCATTGAATTTTATCATTGGACTGTATGTTTTTCGGGTCCCTGAACACGAATGTGTCAACCATTTTTAAGCAGTGTGGTCAATTTTGTCGATTTATAACAATTTAATTGTTCATAACGCGATTTCGCGGAAACGGTTGGAGTTAGGTGAAAAAGTTTCAAAGAAAAAATGTTCTTCGTCTAAAAATACATACATTTTGTTTTTTTCTTTTTATTCCTATCTCTCATAGTTATCGAGTTTCCACCTCTGAAACCATGTCGCGGAGGGCTCAAGGGCGCGCTCGTAATCCTTCGCACATTTCGCTCAGGTTACAATTGAAACGGTTAGAAATAAACGAACATAATTGCAATAAAAAACGTTCCCTATTAAACAATACATAATTATTCTTTTATAACATTTTTTCCTAACTTTAACGGTTAACGAAATAATTTCATGGAAATGAGGAAAAACATCCTCAATTGCCATCCAACGTGATATGAAATCCAAGTTATTTCGGTCAATTCTTCGATTTGTCAAATTTTGAAGAGACGCATCTTCTATTCTTCTCCGATTATTTACGGCAATATTTGAATGACAAGACGGCGAGGACTACCTAAAACGTCACTAACAACATCACCCGCAATGTCCAATATACATATACACCACTCCACCCGCCTTGGAGCACATTTCCAAGTTTCATTCCATCCGCCATCATACCTCCCCCTGCATTCCCAATTATCAATTTTCGCGATTTTCATTATTTATTTAACATTTTTTTTATTTAATCAACGCGTGGGGATGGCTTCGTCAGATTCGATAACCCCTTCCCCTTGTTCGGTAAAATTAGCGATCCTCCGCCATCATACCTCCCCCTGCATTCCCAATTATCAATTTTCGCGATTTTCATTATTTATTTAACATTTTTTTTATTTAATCAACGCGTGGGGATGGCTTCGTCAGATTCGATAACCCCTTCCCCTTGTTCGGTAAAATTAGCGATCCTCCGCCATCATACCTCCCCCTGCAACCCCTCGTAAATTCTCAATTTTCGCGATTTTCATTGTTTATTTACCAATTTTTTTTACGATTTGAAAAATAATTTTTTTAAATAAACGCATGGGGGTGGCTGAGTGAGATTTGGGAGCCACCTCTCCTTGTTGGGTCAAATTTGCAACCCTCCGTCGTCGTACCACCCTTCTCCACCCCCTTGTGAAAGCTTAATTAATAGTTGGCTAAAATTTGCAACTCTCCATCGTCGTGCCTCCCCCTTCCGCCTCCTCGCAAAATCTCAATTTGCCAGATTTTCATTTTTTATTAAATTTTTTTTTATTCAATCAACGCATGCAAACGGAGAGATGAAGGATATCTCAGATAGATTCTGAAAACCCCTCCCCTTTTTGAGTGAATTGTGCAACCCTCCGCCATTATAGCTCCCCCTGCACCCCCTCGTAAATTATCAAGTTTTGCGATTTTCATTATTTATTTATCATTGTTTTTCATTTAATGAACGCATGGGGGTGGCTGATTCAGATTCGACTACCCCCTCCCCTTGTTGGGTAAAATCAGCGACCCTCCGCCATAGTATCTCCCCCTTCCGCCGCGTCGTGAAAGATTAATTAAGGAAATTTTAATTTTTCATTTAAGAATCTTTAATTTACTTAATTAACACTGCGAAAGAAGGGATGAGGGGTGGCTCAGATAGATTCTGGAACCCCCTCCTCTTGTTGGGTAAAATTTGCAACCCTGCGCCATCATACCTTCTCCTTCCACCTTCTCATGAAGTTTCAATTAACAAAGATTGATATTTTTTATTTCAAAATTTTTTGATTAATTTAAATGACGCATGCGACCAGAGGGATGGTGTTGGCTCAGTTAGTTTAAGGAACCACCTCCCCTAGTTGGCTAAAATTTACAACCCTCCGCCGTTATATTTCCCCCTTTCCGCCACCCTCGCAAAGACTCAATTTTCGAGATTTTCATTTTTTATTTAACAATTTTTTTTATTCAATCAACGCATGCTAACGGAGGGATGGGGGTGGCTCAGCTAGATTCTGAAACCCCCTCCCTTTGTTGGGTAAAATTTGCGACCCTCCACCGTTGTATGTCTCCCTTTCACCCCCTCGTGAAATCTTAATTGATGAAATTTGGTAATTCATTTAATTAACGCATGCGAACGGCGGGATGGGGGGTGGCTCAGGTAGATTTTGAAATCCCCTCCCCTTGGCTAGAATTTCCAACTCTCTGTCCCCCCCCGCCCTAATAAACACGTTATAAAATAAATTAAAACAATGTAAAAATAATAATTATTATCTAAAATTGAAAATATATCCGACGCAGTTCCTATCTTCTGTGCACTTTTGATTACTTGAAATAAAATAACAAAACATGCGGCAACATTGCACACCCGTTAAAATAGTACATACGAAACTCAGATATCAAAGATTAAAGTCTTTTTTTTTTATCGTTTTTATTGTTATTTTACATCACTTCGACCCAGTTAGAGTATACTGCGATGATGATCAAGACTTTTAAAATGGTTGGATCGCACCATTCTACCCGGCCGGGATTTGAATTCGGAATCTTTCGCCTGTGATAAGATTAAAATCTGAAAAAAAATTCTCAAGGAGAGTTAATAACAACAGAAACATTCTACTTGAGTTCGTTCGCAATTGGCAGTCTAGTATTATTGATAATAATTAATTAAGAAATCCCAAATTAACCCACAGTCTTATGGAGAAAACAGCTACAGAACATTAGGGCAATGATTAAAATCTAGAAAAAATATTTAAAAATCAGAAAAAATGGAGATGATCATTCAATCTGAAGATGATCCTCAGTGCCGTGTTTTTGTTATAAATAAATAATGTTTTTGAGTATCCTAAAATGGCGTCTTGTGTGAGAAGGGCAACGTTGTGTAGGTTAGGTGCTGGCGGGCGGTGTTTTCAAACCAAGCAGCCTTTGTCATAAAGTGCGAACTATTTTTAATATCCATGGTTTATTGCTCATGAAAACAAGGGATGAAATCAATTGGTTTTTTAAATAAGAAATCCAAAAATTAGTTCGATTTTTGTGTTTATTGAGTGAGTAGAGATTAAAATAGACATTGTTTTCAAGTTGAGGAACAAGAATATTCGTACGCATGCAGTTTACTTCAAGTAATACTCTTACTATAATAAATTTTTTTCAAACCTCTGTCAACTCTTGAGAGCCATTTCTCACTCCCAGTAATAGTTTGGAAACACAAATAAATATGATATAAACAATATAAATATTCTTATAGCTTGTGACGTAATTTCCTGAGGTTCACGGAACCCTCGATCCACTACGTAGCCCTTCGACGTACGACAATCCTGGAATAACAAATAAATCGAGCGCCAGGCCGTTATTACCAGAGCGACCACTGAAACGAAATGAACAACCGAAATCAAAATTTCCAGAATAATCCCAAGCTTCGAGACGGTCTTCTGCTAACTCAGACCGAAGAACGGCGTGAAGGTCACTGGCGAAGCTTAGATTAAACGATGACTAGGTATTGACCGAATAAATGAATTTAACTCAAAATTGCGGGGGAAAATCACAGTATTTAATCAAACTTAGATGACTCGATACAAATAAAACAAATCAATTTCTTTGAAAAACCCCCTTTGGGTTATTTCGATCGATCAACGATCATGAGTCTTCGATAGTTACGGTTTCTACAATTGTCCAAGGCATAAAGAATTCTGATAGGAAAATAAAGAATTAAGATACCTAGTCAATTTAGTCAAAAGAGATTCCGATAGTTAAATTGAAAGATCTAACCATCCCAAAAAGTCAAGAACAAACAATGTCAAAGAGAAAATTAAAAAAAAACCAGAATCAAAATATTGTCAACAATAATCATGTAGATTGAACAATACTGAACGCTCGAAACCCAAACATTCATCTACGTGACAAGTAAAGCTGACTGTCCGAAACAAATACGAAAAATCAAGACAACGGGCCAGCGAAACAAAGCAAGGTCACGAGACACAAAAGAACCCGCGTTCAATGTCCTTCACTAAATATTAACCGACAGCGAGAGTGTTCATCTAACACACATTCATTTAGACGCAACGCTAACTCATTTTCAACAACCAAAATATTCATAAAATAACTGTTACTCGCAACATGAAACCCAAGAGCCCGAAACTCTACGAAATAAATCAATGTCCNCTCAATGTCGCAAGACAACCGAAATTGAATGATCAAACACAATAATTCCAAATACGCACGAGAGAGAGACAAAAGAGACCCACTAATCAATTACTGATCAGAGTGACTAGGACTCTATCTGGCAATTATTTCGAAACTCTAAAAGTCCTACGGGACTAAGATGCACAGAACATCTATTCAAAACTGTAAAATTGGCCAGAGTCCTACTCACGACAAATTCACACAGATGCGTCATACAGAGTTGTAGCCATCCCGCTCACCCAGCAGTCCACTTCGATGTCTCCGGAAAACGTCTCCAAAAACTCCTGAAATCCGAGTCCTCGGGACCTTTCTCCAATCAAATCCACTCGGGGCTTCCTCCACAGGTTTATTTCTCCTTCCAGAGCGCCTTCAGGCTCCCCAAAAACTCCGAAATTAACCCAATCGAACTCCATGAATTGATCAAACACAACGTATGGCGAAACCACCAAACGGGAAGTGAGGTTCGTTTTCCCAGCGACACCACGCTGGACCGTGAAAACGCGGCAACGACGCTCATTGGCTACTCGTTCCGTTCACTCCTCCAATCTGTTTCCAAACAACTAGCCTCTGTCGCTCACATGGCCGAACCAAGTCCGTCGGCGCATGCGCAGTGACTTCTCAGACGTTATTTAATCATAAAAAATTTATCCCAAAGTATCAAATAAATCCAAATGTTCTCTGACATCCTTCCAAATCATTCTCCAGACCATTCTGTCCCCAAAGGACGATTCAACTCAACCTCCCTCTGATCTTGATGAAATCCTTCACTTCCCCTTCCACATTGAACCAACCGGGCTCCTACGTCACGTTTCCCCCAGAGTTGCCCGAGAGCTGGCGACCTCTGGCAATCCGAAGACCCATGAGGCTCTCATCACGAACTCGAAGTGTTCCGAAGTCCCTCGACGATTCCCGGAGACGTTGCCACCTCAGTCCCACGATGTCGGCACCAGATTCGATTCAAACAATACAGAAGGCAATACAAAACAAAATAATTAACAAAATATAGTGAACCTCTCTCGTGACACTCGCTGTCGGTTGGTGACTTCCCGTCTGGTGATTTTTAAATTAGAAACCCACACGCGAAACGGTCGAATAAAGAAATGCTATTTGTGACGGAAAATAACACGTCACAAGCTATGGAAGAACTCTAACTTTGGTCAACTTAAAAGTTTCTTTTGCTTAAATAACTACGTATAGTGAACGAAAAATCACTCATTAAATTCGCTGTCTTTTCTCCCACACAAAAATAATCAACACGCATATTTCACTTCATCATGAACATCATTATACCTTGACGCTTGAATCTAAATATCTGGTGCAGTTTCCAGTGATCTCTTCATACCAGCTGTCACATTTGCAATAATTTTTTTGGTATTTGTAACTCTTGGGTGTCCTCCAATATCTTCTCGTAACAGAAGTTCAACTCCTTGTTCTTTCTTCTCTACAAACGCATGCTGTAAAACAGAGAGAGAAATACCACTTTTGGCAATTTTCGTGATCATACCTTTACTCAACAGATCAAGAAAACATTCAAGAGTTTTCTTTCTCACAGGGGTCAATAAATCTCTGTGTAATGATGACATCGATTTAACAAATGCTCTAAGTTCCTCAGCAGTTATGTTGGCTGCTTAAATGATTTCCTGCAATGTAACTACGTCATTCAGAGCATTATGTGCTTCAATTACTGCTTCAGGACCTAGGAAATCCCGAGCAAGATCTGTTTCGTTGAATTTCTTCTTCTCGGTTTCACGTTCTGGTAGCAGTTTTTTAAGTAATTTGTACGTATCAATGACACCATAGACCAGCTCATTGAACTCTTCCCAACAATTTGTTTTGCGTAGGTCTCTTGCAAGTATGGGTATATCGAAGCGATCCCCATTGTGTGCTATGAGAATAACAGGCTTTCCAAGGATACGAAGGAATTGAATGAAGGACTGCAGAGCTGCTTTCAGAGTTAGGGTGATTACCTCTTAGTCTCCGTAAAACATTGCATCATCATGGAGGGACAGTCCAGTAAGCTCAGTGACATTTTGCGGGATACCGTGCAGTGGTTTTATAAACGCTCCGAATTCTTCATGATCAGCTTTGGCACAAATTTGGGTTATTTCATCAGTTTTCTTACTGAATCCAGTTGTCTCGATGTCGAAATACACATATGTAATATCTGCTGGAATTGTGCTATTTGTAAACGATTCATCCACTAATTCGTCCACTCGATCCATTGCACAGGCTGTTGAATAAGTCAATCCCTCTTTTCTTGATGATGACACTCTTTTTGTGGTCTTATTTCTCTTCAGCTCCTTCCTCCTTCTTTTATACCCCACTGTTTTCTGATTTGCAGCTCTTCTTGTTCTTATCCCATCTCTCGCAGCTTGAAACTGCTCAGTGATTTTACCTGGTGAAACTTGGAGTTTTTTATTCAGCTCAACTATGTACCTTGTCCCTTTGTTTTTGATTCAGAATTCCCATAATGATGGTTTTTAGGAGCCTTTGTCGCAATCATGCCGTTGATACTCTTGTTAATTTGTGTAGATTCACAATGTGTCAATTTCTCTGCATTCCTCCAGAATGTTTCAATTATTTCGTCGAGTGTTGCTCTCAATGAATCATCCACCAAAGCTTTCCCACCAGGCAAATATTTATATTGATAATTCGCTGGATCATCTCTATACTTACACCAGTTGCCACAGTGTTGGTAATCACCGAAAGCATGTGGGACAAACTTTGTCCCACAACAAACAACACCTTTGTCTCTTCAAACTTTGTTCTGTTGCAGTTACGTTATCTCGATTCATTTTCAATGCACAGCTGAATTTGTACTTCAAATAATCAATGACATTACGATTTACTTTATGAGACCACAGAGCTTTACTAAACTGCTTCAGGGCATGATTGATGTCAGACCATTTTTCAACTGGATGTTTGGATTCTCTACGAATTGCAGCAATCGTCGAGCTGTCATCATCTCCAATGAGTGTCCCAAGGACAACATTCTCCTGCTTGAATTGTTCATTCTTGACTAGGATTTCAACATATTGTTGGAAGTAAAAAATTCGCAGAAAATATTATTTACAATGGTCTCATATACAATTACATATTCTCCAATTTTTTTGTGCAGGGAAAATTGCGTAAACTTTATTCACCGTCATAATTAAAACCTGATCCACGTTTTGGCCATGCACCATCAAGACCTGCCTCCAGACGGACAGGCTTATCATTCTTATAAATTACAGAGGGATTTCTTTCTAATGTCAGTTTTTTCTCTTCTTTGATATCTGCCAAACAACTTTCATCAGCAAGTTCAGCTAGAGCTTTCCCAACTTTTTTTTCATAACGTTTCAATGTGTTTGAGGGAATTGAAGGCACATTCAACTGTGACAATACAGTATTGAGTTGATGGTTTCCTATTCCTCCATCAATGACAGCTGAAAACAGACGTTCAAATAGAGATTAATTTTATTACTGAGGGTATTTACAGCACGTGAACAAAGATCTAAATTGAAAATTAACCCACCTCCACCTTCTTTGACGTTTATGGAATATTGAGACCGATTTGTCTGCCTGTTTTGGACTTGAGTACACGTTTCAACCTATTTTATATTATTACATCGTTTACATTGCACTGAAAAACAACTAGCTAAACCCTGCCTTTGCTCTGCCCTGATATTCCTGAGACTCAGAGGAATGTCACAGGATGAACACAGGTTCTCTGCCAAGCACTGGATATTCATGATCCTAGATCCTACAATTCCCTCTGCTGTGGATGGTTGCTCGGGTTTCTTCTTCGGTTTTTTGACTGCTGCTACTGGGTTATTTGTTTGTTGAGGATCTTTGGGGTCTTTCTTGCGTTTTGTAGCTGATTCTCTGAGCTTCTCACGCCACTCAATTCGCCCTGGGGTCTCAAATCTCCCCTTGTATCTTGGTGACATGACCGGCATGGCCATGGTGGATGTTTTATGGGTTATGTGACACTCCTGTCATTACGCGGGGAATATTTTCGAATTTACAACGTTGCCACTGATAAAAGCACGCTAGTCAAACAAGTGACTAATGTTTGAATGAATAATTAAAAACATAATTCAATTAATTAATAAGATATGCTTATCACAGTTTTAGGTCATATAAAAAATTGTTGATGATAAATGAATTTTTTTTTGCATTTTTAATTAATTATCCGGCGTTACACTCAATGACTCATGAGGAATTCGTATATACTACTTTAACTAGCTTAACAGCCTGGTCTACGACTACTGTCGACTTTACCGATCCGAGTGGGAAATTGACGCTACCGCCATCTCGCGGCATTCCCCCTACAAGCTTCTATCATCATTTTTAACACTAAAAATAATTTTATCCAATTGATAAATAACAATGCAATTAACGCTGCCAATATGAAGAAATACCTCACATATCAACTTTTATAATGTTTTTAGCGGTCATTCCCCCATTTCTAGGCCCAAAATCGACAATAAAAATCAACGACGCAACAACGACGCTGTACCGTCATTGTACCGTCGTTCTTTGATCTCCAGGGTGTGCATCCCCACATATGTGTGCCATGTATCTCCAAACTATCCAATACATTGAATAAGTCGATGTCCTCGGGAGTGATTTAATGTATAATTATTATTAACAATTGATGAGTGTGTCATATGATGCGAAGTAATTGATTTCAATCACAATTATCAATCAAGTGTCTCCAATATTTCAACCTATCTTCGTATCAGAAAATTAAATATTTAGTTCTGCTAAATAGTTCAATTCTTATTGCTAGGGCAATACAGCCAACTCAGTCATGCAACTCAGTCATGTTCTGGTTTGACGTTGTTGGAAAATTATAACCCCTA
The DNA here is from genome assembly GCF_001412515.2 of Diachasma alloeum. Lineage (NCBI taxonomy): Eukaryota > Metazoa > Arthropoda > Insecta > Hymenoptera > Braconidae > Diachasma > Diachasma alloeum. The sequence continues at coordinate 201,087 of NW_021680431.1, forward strand.
GTTAAGATGCAAATCGACGAGTGTTTATCCCATATAATTATTGTGATCGAAAATAGCTGGGGAATATAATTGAGATTTCGAAAGCAAATCATTTCATCAAATCTATATGAGCTGAGATGTTACCCTCAATTCATATAATTATTTGACTCTTTTTTATGACAAAAACTATGTTAATGAAAAGTGTCATTCCAACTCGATCAATTAGTAAGATTCTTCTGGCTAGATATCATAGGATACATTGTACACATAGCATTGATTCCTCATAGTGACCGTATTGTACAATCTGAATGTTCCCTTACATGCCATATGTGCTCATAACGTATGTATAGTAGAATGCGAATGTCCTCATATATTTCATGTCTTCAAACCATCCAATTTATAAAATATGTTGATGTTCTCAGAAGTGATTCGATAGATAATCTTAAATAAAAATTGACTATACTGTTATATCATGCGAAGTGATTGATTTGAATTATGTTCCATCTATCAAGTATCTCGAATATTATAACTTATTTTCGCTTTCCAAAATTCGGTATCTTATTCTGCTGAGGGGTTCAAGTGTTTCTGACAGCATTATTTGGCCATTTTCTGGTTTGAGCGAAATCAAGATTTATTAAATATTGGAATTGGAACAGAACATGTACGAGGGTATGTATAGGAAATCCAAATTGAACTATCAGAGAAATCTCTTCTATCAAATCTGTCCGAGCTGATTTTTTAATTTTAATTTATATCATTATTTAATGACTGACTTAAAGTGATGATTGGTTTTCAATGAATACATCAATAAAGATTAACTAAAGGAAAATTTCGTAATTGGAATTAATATGAGGAATCGTGCTATCATATAGAGAGAACACGATTTGCTGCTAGCAATCCATACAGGTGTCCAAGTCCTCCATAATGTGGTCAGTAACAGTATATCATCAATGATAATTACTTTAAAAACTAGATAAATTAACGAGATGTTTCTGCAGGACCTCATATATGAAACATATCAATTGTGGAGTCCTCATAATAACCGTATAGTAGATTCTGAATGTCCTCATATTTTCTACATGTCCTCATAATTCCCGTATAGTGAAATACAAATGTCTCCATATATACCCTATATCTTCAAACTAACTAATACTAAACAAATTAGTTCATGTCCCAGCAATGATCCAAGAAATAATTCATGATGAAATAATGAGTGCTGTCAATGTTTTATTCCATTTTCTCACCCTAAAAACCGGCATCGATATTAGTTGAATGATCTAATTTGCACTGACAGCATAATTAAGCCATGTTATTAATTCTCCATAATAAAGATTATGAAACTCTGTAATTGAACACACAAATCCATGAATGTCTGACCCTTACTACTATCATCACAGAAAAATGGCCAGAGACTATAATTGGGATTTAAAGAGGATCTTGTTCCGTTGAATTTGAATGAATTAGTTTGAGTTGAATGGTTGAATTGCTATCGATAGGCAAACTTGGCTATATTTCTGTTTAACCGGTTTAACAATTATTTTAATTTGGTAATCAGAACACAAATCAACGACTGTATGCGGCCTACCACCATCATGATAAAAAAAAGTTCGGGAATATAAAATAAATTTCGAGAGTAATGTACTCTATCAAATTTGTAGGAACTGTTTTTTGAATGATTCATATCATACAAAACCTCTCAACCTCTCAACCGCTCAACAGTACTCAACCTCTTGTCCTTTTTGCCATTATAAAAAATAAGTTAATGAGAATTATTGCTTCCGCATTGTCAAATAGTAAGGTTCTTCTGTTATGACCTCATAGTGTACATTATTCCCATAGCATCAAGTCCTCGTAATGAACGTATCGTAGAATGTGAATGCCGCTATATATCCCATATGTTCTCATAATATACATACAGTAAAATTCAAATGTCCTCATATATGCCGTACATCCCCAAACTATTCAATACGTTGAATAAGTCGATGTTCTCAGGAGTGACTTGACGTGTAATTGTTATTAACGATTGATGAGAATGTCATATGATGAAAAAAAATTTATTTTTTTTAAATTTTTCTATTTCTTCGGTTTTATTGAAGTAATTCTCGATTTGAAACCCCTCCTCTAGCTTGCTTCCCCTCCTTTCTTTTCCTCTCATCGTGATCTGCGGTATCATGGCCCTCTTACTCTTAGCTGTGCCCCATTCGAGCTAGGACTGCACGGAAAACCATGTAAAACCCCAGTCGCACAGCCGGCTGATTGTGCAGTGCCCTAATATATCCATCTGTCACACTGACTAGATGGAGACACTAGAACGCTACCCCGTACCTACCGGCCGAAATTTTTGTGCGAGCGAGGTGTTCCTAAGCAGTCACCCATCCAAGTACTAACCCAGCTCAACGCTGTTTAGCTTGGATGTCCGCCGGAGCAACACCTCACCCACCTAACTATTACAGTCGGTATGATGAAAAGTAATTGATTTCAATCAGATTTATCAATCAAATGCATATCCATATTCCATATTTTGTCCTATTTTCGTCTTCGTGAAATCGGTATCTAGTTTCGCTGAATGGTTCAATACTCATTGCTAATCGATATAATTTAATACCTAATCTGTGGACCTCACTTCATACCAATATGTGAACTTTTCCGTTTTTCGAATGACCAAAATTATTTTAATGGGCATTCTCGCTCCTACCCGATCAATTAGTAAGATTCTTTTGGCGAGAAGTCATAGTATACACTCCACACAGAATGTTGAGTCCTCATAGTGACAGTATTGTATAATCTAATGTCCCCATACATTCCATATATCCTCATAACGTACGTTCAGTAGAATGCGTATGTCCTCATATATACCATATGTCTTCACACTATCCAATACGTAAACTATGTTGATGTCCTCAGAGGTGATTCGACCGATAATCGTAAATGAAAATTTGTTATATCAGAAGCCGCAACAGATGCTTGCGCCATGTGTATGCGCAAGCTCTGGCTCACGGCTTCTATACATTTTTTGTATGAGCTATTTTTTTCACCTCTTTTTTTCATCATGAACATTGGAGCAAAAATCCATACGGATGGATTTTTATCACTGATTTCATTAATATGCGCGAAAACCGTTTAAAATGAGTTTTTAAATGAAAAAAAAATTATTCGTGCCTGGACACGCCCACTTTTCCTGATTGCTCTAAAAAATAAAATGGGTGAGACATTTTGTCATTATGTTGCCACCTCTGCGTTTTTCTTTCCGAAAATAAGTTCTGATGAGTTTGGCACTGCTTGAAACGAGGGAACGGGCGGAATGGGATGTAACGTTAGTCCACAACGATCGACATTCACCATTACGTGTTGCACACGAGAGACGACGATGGGGAGTGACGGAGTTTTGTATTTCCGACAGGATACCAATGGAATAATGGACAAAAAGCAGGTAAATAAATGCACACTCTTCTTCATTATCATTTGCATTTGTAACAATTGTGCATTATATTGTGAAATGTGTTCCCACGTGCACTGGTTATCCTCTCTAGTCGTTTTTTTTTTTTTTTTTTCATGAGAGAAAAGAAACCGAAAATTGCGTGAGGGGAAAATCTGGACGAAAACCTAAAAAGAACATTAAAAACTGAAGAATGGGAATAAATGGAAACAAAACTCTAAAATATCCTCGGAGAATGTTAATGGAACTAATATATTGGGACATGTGTCACCACGTGCACTGGTCAGCTCTCTAGTTGTTTATTTATTTTTTTCATGATCGAAACAAAACTGTAAAATATCTTCGGAGAATATATTAATAAAAAACAGTAATGAAAGTGGAAATGTAGAAAAATTCCAGAAGAGAGGAAAGAGAGAAGAATCAAATGTGTAAAAACCACCCTAAAAAAATCAAATCCTGAAGAAATATAATGTATGAAGCACCCCAGAGAAAAACAAATCTGAAAAAATAGAAGAATCCTGAAAAAAAGAAAATAAAACATATGGAGCAACCTAAAAGAAAAGAATAAAAATAAAAATCCTGAAATTCTAAAAATAAACCACCCTAAAAAAGAGCAACCTTGAAAACAAAAATCCTAAACAATAAAATGTATAAAGCACCCTTGAAAAAACAAATCTAAAAAAATAGAAGAATTCTGGAAAAGGAGGAAAAAAATGTATGAAGCAACCTAAAAAGAGCAAAATCTGAAAAGTGAAACGAAAATTCTGAAATCCTGAAAATGAGCCACCCTAAGAAAAAGCAAAACCTGAAAAAATAAAAAACATCCCGGAAAAATGAAATGTATAAAGCGCCCCAAAAAAAATCTGAAAAAATTGAAGAATCCTGGAAAAGGAAAAAAAATGTATGGAGCAATCTAAAAAAAGCAAAACCTGAAAAATGAAATGGTAAAATCCTGAAAAGAAGTAAAAAAAATATAAAAAATAAAAGATCAATTAAAGCTCCAGATAACCCTGCAAAGAAATATTGAAACCTACGAAATCAGTACAAGAAAATCTGAGACTAATTTTTTACTTGATTTTTTATTTAGACTTATGAGACAGAGAAGAACGAGGCGGAGAGGGTCGCAGCGATGAGAAGGAAGGGCAAAAGGTGCCTACCGAGTGATCGCAGCTCCCGAGCCCAATTACCGAACATACAATAGATTGAATAGGCCCATTGTATCGGTCATAAAGCGTTTATGACGGTCCCCTCCAACAGACTGGGGCCCCCTGAGTGAGCTCGGGAAGGAGTGCGGGTAGTGCCATATTCCGGACGAATTGGAGCTTTGCAAATGTGCATTTTCTCCCATGAAACTCCAAAATTAATTAGAAAAGAAAAACACGTTTTGACTCGTGTCTACTAAACTTTATTATTAGGCAAGAATTAAACAGTGGGGCAACATAAAACAGCAAAAAAAAGACTGTTTGACGCACTTCAAGCAAAAAAAATTGTTCTATTAAATATTTCGTTTTATTAACTTCTTTTTATTCTTAGGTGTCCTGAGAATGGTAATTTTCCATTCAGTAGAATGGAAGACCCAGAGGGGAAAAAAGTAAAATATGATGGTGAATTTCAATCGAATAATCCATTGACAAAATCTTCGCCCATCAAAACTTCTCAATAATTTTCCATTTTACTAAATGGACAATTATTATTCTCATCAGTACTCCCAATGTTATGCCCCAGAATGATAATCTGCATTATTACGTTCCTCTGAAATTTNCGCACTTCAAGCAAAAAAAATTGTTCTATTAAATATTTCGTTTTATTAACTTCTTTTTATTCTTAGGTGTCCTGAGAATGGTAATTTTCCATTCAGTAGAATGGAAGACCCAGAGGGGAAAAAAGTAAAATATGATGGTGAATTTCAATCGAATAATCCATTGACAAAATCTTCGCCCATCAAAACTTCTCAATAATTTTCCATTTTACTAAATGGACAATTATTATTCTCATCAGTACTCCCAATGTTATGCCCCAGAATGATAATCCGCATTATTACGTTCCTCTGAAATTTCCACAACCCCGGGGAATTCCCGGAAGAATAATAGAATTTCTTTTGTTGAAGAGTCCCAAAGATTTTATCCAGCGTGAAAGTAAAGTCAGACTCAGGCTCTTCTTCCGATGAGTTCCGGAAAATCCACGAATCAGGTTTTTCCCTTGAGTGATCTCGCTTCCTCTCGAATCGAGTGATTATTCCGGAAGGATTTGGTAATGATAATGAGCCTCCGATGATCCCCTCATTCCTCTTCAGCTTCCGTAACTCCACTCTTCTTGGGTCTCTCCTGACAACAAACAACAAGACTATCCCCGAACTTTTAGCCAATTTCTCCAATTTCTTACTGAGCGGTAGATGCACCAGATGCTCAGACGCCACCATCCCTGCGTTATCAGACTGACCGCTATTTTTGCCGAGAAAACTCATGTCCCTCGTCAGCATCTGACAATGCTGTCCTAATCTCTCCTCCCCTCCGAGGAAGAAAAATCATTTTTTCTGATGGGACTTCTCGGAACGTGGAACCGCGTTGACTCATTCGAAGAACGTTTGCCTGCTCATCCACCTCAACAGATGACTCTTCATGGAAATGTGCAATTTTTCCCCCCACGTAACCAGGGTGATTGCAAATTGTAATGGTCTCAGTATCGGAAGCATTTGCTTGTCTTAAGGTTCTTCTCCATCTTCAGATCCTTGGATTCCAGAAAATCTTGATACAAAATACCTCCTGAGCACGGAAAGTTATCGGGAACTACGTGGAAAATGTGTCCCAATTTCTCCTGCCCAAAGCGGAAATATATGATTACTTTCCCAAGTGTCGGAATCTCTTGGTCAGCAATTCCGCAGATTAACATCTGCAATCAGCGGAAATTTTTTACGTAATTTCCCGTTTTTAATTAAAGAAACAGGCGCAACCCAGTCCATCAAGAAAGCCGTGCGATTCCTGAGCATTGATGCTTCCAGAACAATGTGATTTCTATGATTCTCCAACCTGGCTGGTCTTATTACTCGTTTCGCCCTCTGTGTACGATCCGAATGTCTCAGGATGCTGCTTGAATCACTTTCAATCTGGTATGTCATAACCCTATGGACATATCTGCAACGTGAATTCACCTTCCTAAGTTTTCCATTTTTATTCTCCTCCTTCTGTTTGGAATAATCTCTGTTCTTCATTTTAGCCTTGTTCCCATTCGGAGTGGCCTCAATTTCTGCTGAATCAGAAATTCCAAGTCGTCTCTTCAGTTGACGGCAACCATGTGCATTGTGACCCACACGTCTGCAATATTTGCACTTTTCCTGATTTTGACTCTTGATGAAATGTGGAGAATTCGAACGAATTACATTGCCGTTCGTAATTTCCAATAAGAGCCCACACTCTGCAGCTGTGTGTCCCTCCTCTGCACAATTGAAACAAATATTCAATCTTGTTTTACCCTGTTGCCGGTACGTTTGCGTTACTATCGCCTTATCTTTGGGGCTTTCCCTTTCCCCTGGAAGACTCGAAGATCGGCCGCCGTCCAGGCGTTGTCCTCAATTCCCGCCTGCCTCATCGGGCTTTTATTTTCTGGAATTCCTACATTTGACGACACGTATTGCCCCGTGTCCCACTTCGGAATTTCCGCTGAGCTAAGCAGCATTTCCAACTCAAGTTCTGCTGCTAGCGTGCAACACTTGTGAAACTCCAATTCAATGTTCACCATTTCCATCAGGCGTTGAAATGGTCGTTGTAACCCCAACTCAAAACGAATTTTGGCTATTTTCATTGCTAACCCCTCGACCCGATCTGCGAATGCGCTGATATCTCCACCCGAGCCCTGCCGTAGGCTGCAAAATTCCAGATTTAACTTCTCCAAGGTTTCTGCTCTGGCATGTGTCACTTTTGTACTCCCATACTCAGACCCCGCCATAGTTGTATCTTTTCCGTTGGTTGGTACCAAAGGGGCTGTACCTTCCATAGCATCGGCAAAATCCTCTTTTCCGCAGTCAACTGCACGGATGACAACTGTCGCAGCCTCCATGGCCACATTCGATGTTCCGCCCACTGACAACAATNAACAATGTGATTTCTATGATTCTCCAACCTGGCTGGTCTTATTACTCGTTTCGCCCTCTGTGTACGATCCGAATGTCTCAGGATGCTGCTTGAATCACTTTCAATCTGGTATGTCATAACCCTATGGACATATCTGCAACGTGAATTCACCTTCCTAAGTTTTCCATTTTTATTCTCCTCCTTCTGTTTGGAATAATCTCTGTTCTTCATTTTAGCCTTGTTCCCATTCGGAGTGGCCTCAATTTCTGCTGAATCAGAAATTCCAAGTCGTCTCTTCAGTTGACGGCAACCATGTGCATTGTGACCCACACGTCTGCAATATTTGCACTTTTCCTGATTTTGACTCTTGATGAAATGTGGAGAATTCGAACGAATTACATTGCCGTTCGTAATTTCCAATAAGAGCCCACACTCTGCAGCTGTGTGTCCCTCCTCTGCACAATTGAAACAAATATTCAATCTTGTTTTACCCTGTTGCCGGTACGTTTGCGTTACTATCGCCTTATCTTTGGGGCTTTCCCTTTCCCCTGGAAGACTCGAAGATCGGCCGCCGTCCAGGCGTTGTCCTCAATTCCCGCCTGCCTCATCGGGCTTTTATTTTCTGGAATTCCTACATTTGACGACACGTATTGCCCCGTGTCCCACTTCGGAATTTCCGCTGAGCTAAGCAGCATTTCCAACTCAAGTTCTGCTGCTAGCGTGCAACACTTGTGAAACTCCAATTCAATGTTCACCATTTCCATCAGGCGTTGAAATGGTCGTTGTAACCCCAACTCAAAACGAATTTTGGCTATTTTCATTGCTAACCCCTCGACCCGATCTGCGAATGCGCTGATATCTCCACCCGAGCCCTGCCGTAGGCTGCAAAATTCCAGATTTAACTTCTCCAAGGTTTCTGCTCTGGCATGTGTCACTTTTGTACTCCCATACTCAGACCCCGCCATAGTTGTATCTTTTCCGTTGGTTGGTACCAAAGGGGCTGTACCTTCCATAGCATCGGCAAAATCCTCTTTTCCGCAGTCAACTGCACGGATGACAACTGTCGCAGCCTCCATGGCCACATTCGATGTTCCGCCCACTGACAACAATCCTGGTACGTCTACCAGTGCTGGTGCCTCGACCAGTTGCTGCGTTACGCCTGGCACGCCGGCCAGGGCTTCCTCAATAATAAACACACACGTGCTAGTGTCCTTGGGCCCATGTCAACAAATTTTATTTCTGGACGAGATACACTGTGAACTCCTTTGGCAATAGACATACCCTCCAGAGTCTCACCTAGTCGTACTATGTCCACAGTACTTCCCAAGACCTGAGAGACCGTAAAATGTAGTGGAAATCTTCCGGATTCGNCGTATTGCCCCGTGTCCCACTTCGGAATTTCCGCTGAGCTAAGCAGCATTTCCAACTCAAGTTCTGCTGCTAGCGTGCAACACTTGTGAAACTCCAATTCAATGTTCACCATTTCCATCAGGCGTTGAAATGGTCGTTGTAACCCCAACTCAAAACGAATTTTGGCTATTTTCATTGCTAACCCCTCGACCCGATCTGCGAATGCGCTGATATCTCCACCCGAGCCCTGCCGTAGGCTGCAAAATTCCAGATTTAACTTCTCCAAGGTTTCTGCTCTGGCATGTGTCACTTTTGTACTCCCATACTCAGACCCCGCCATAGTTGTATCTTTTCCGTTGGTTGGTACCAAAGGGGCTGTACCTTCCATAGCATCGGCAAAATCCTCTTTTCCGCAGTCAACTGCACGGATGACAACTGTCGCAGCCTCCATGGCCACATTCGATGTTCCGCCCACTGACAACAATCCTGGTACGTCTACCAGTGCTGGTGCCTCGACCAGTTGCTGCGTTACGCCTGGCACGCCGGCCAGGGCTTCCTCAATAATAAACACACACGTGCTAGTGTCCTTGGGCCCATGTCAACAAATTTTATTTCTGGACGAGATACACTGTGAACTCCTTTGGCAATAGACATACCCTCCAGAGTCTCACCTAGTCGTACTATGTCCACAGTACTTCCCAAGACCTGAGAGACCGTAAAATGTAGTGGAAATCTTCCGGATTTATTCCCACTCTGACGACAAAAATTCCTGGCAGCGATAAATTCTCCTTGAATTCGCAAAGCCATCATTATTTCCGTAGCAAGTCACAGAAATAATCCACAATGAAGCTGAATAATCAGTGAATTTATTGAATACTTTAGCTGCTTCAGATTCTCCTCCTCCTTTTGAAGAGAACCAAGTCTGACTTTTTAAAGCTGAGGACAATGTCAGAACTTGTACTATTCAGTTGAATAGGTTTCTGGATCCAAAACGTCCCTCCGTACGATTGGAATCCCCTTCTGCCAGTCTAACCTCAGAATTGAGCTTCCTGAATCCAAAACGTCTCTCCGTACGTTGAAGATCCTCGTCTGCTAGTCTCTCCTAGGATAGTCTCTCGCTCCCTCGAAAAAAACGATTTCTCGAAAGATGATGATGTACCTCTAATTCTCCAATATCCCCCGAATTATTCTCGTCGGCAAGAGTTGATCAGGCCCTGCCATCGAAGACATCGTTGCCACCAAATATATTAGGGATATCTCCCTGGGTTCTGTTTTGTATGGAGATAAATCTCCCTACAGTGGGACGGTAATAGAATCCGGTGGAGTAATTAATAGAGAAAGAGGTTTATTCAATTTGACTAACTCATAATTATCCAGATGGAATAAATATGAGGATTTTACAGTTGAATTACAAGTTTAGTATTGAGTTTAACTCACGATGACGACTGAACTCCCGAATATCGGTGAGTTCACCTTATATAACAATTAAGCATGTCATGTTATGACACTGGTCAGTAGTGTTACGCATGACATACTGATAGAGGAAAATAATGAGTGAAGGAAGTTGTATTCAACTTCTTCACTTTTATTAAATACATTATTACTTAAGATTGCAACATCATTCTGGGGCATAACATTCCTTCCCCCTAAGGAAGAAAATTCTTATCCTTGGGAATTTTCTTCTCCAACAACAATCTTACATTTTGTTCAAACATTACAATTAAATTAGAAAATTCTTATCATGAGGAATTTTCTCTTCGAACAACAATTTTACATTTGGTTCAGACATTACAATTAAATTAGAAAATTCTTATCCTTAGAAATTTTCTCCCCCAACAACCACTTTACATTCTGTTGAGATATTATAAGTAAATTACCATTAAATGGAAAATTCTTATCATTAGAAATTTTCCCTTTGAACAACAATTTCACATTTTCTTGAGATATTACAATTAAATACAATATTTCTCACGAAATAATTCTCTGTCGAAAGACGAACATGCCAATTAAATGCAACATTTTGTTTTCATCATATGAACTTAACACATTGCGTACGTATTTTAGTATTATGTATTATGATTTTAGAGATATCCCTAACACCAAGAATGAAAAAAAGTTAACAAAAAAAAATTAATAAAAAAAATATTTTTTCTGCTTGAATTGCGATAAACAGTCGTTTTTTGCACGGTTTCATTTTGCCCCACTGTTTCATTTTGTCCCGCTGTTTCATTTTTCCCACTCTCCCCTACAACGTTTGAAATTTTTTTTTCAATTTTCAAAGTGTTATGTCGGGAATAATGAAATCTCGACTATAACATTGGTTGTCATGTGAAAATGACATGAAAAGTATGAAAACTTTTGAAATAAATTTTAATTGGCAAATGTTAGAAAACAAATCACTAGAGAGTTGAATAATAAGGTCCCCTTGAATTGAAGTTAATTATTCCCCAGTATTATCAATGGGAAAGTGTCTTGGCTGGAAATACAAGGCGTTAGTTTTAAATAAAAGAATTTTAAATTTGAACAATTATATTCTGAAATTTTGGTGAGTTTATAATTATAATGATGGTTGCACAACTTACGTGACCTTCTTCTCGTTGTGCTTGTACAGGTTTGTCGTTTCCTAATTCTAAAGTTATTCGTTTACAATAATTTCGTTTTAATTACTTTGAATGAATGAATAATAATTATTTGAGTTCCAAGATGTTAATTGAGTTCCGATATTTTCAGTTGGCAATATAAATTATCAGAGAATCATGAAAGATTCTATTCATTGACAAAAAGTCGTAGAATATTTTAGGTATCCGCCTAATTATTGGATTTCTTTGAATATTATTCGGGGATTGGGGGTGACGTTTCTCCTATCCCTTCATAGAGCTCGTTGATTGGTGATTAGGTGACATTAGGCCTCCTTATTTTCCGTTTGGACTTGCGTAGTTTTTCCAAATTTTGTGAAGGGAATAGTCAACTATCTGCTTCCCCTAATAGACGTATTATAACTTGTGGTTATTTTTAGGCGTTTTTCCCCTAATTGAGTCATAGCATCACACTTCCGCTATATGGTCACTGTCCAGCTTAGTCACCCGCGAAACCTCTTAAACGGTGAGGTTCCGGGTTAGCCCCAAAACGTAGGTTTCACCCCATTCACATTCTCATACATTTTCAGAGGTATTATTAATTTTTCTATTGCCAACCGGTAATGAGATTCACAGACATCTCATGCCTTTCTAATTTGTTAAATTGTAATATTTGATAGTTTCCACAATTTTAAAACAAGAAAATATAAATTCATTCATTCGTGATTTAATTCTACATGGATAATATTTATGGTTGTCGTCTCTACATTTGATTGGGTTACCCTTTCCAATCTATTATTCCACCTTCTCTATTCCTACAAGGAACCTTTGGGATCTTCGCATTTGACTCTCTTTACAGATATGCGTTCATAAAAATTATGAAATAATGGTTATTCCATAGAGAAAATTATTTAGGAAAAATGGATTATAAACCATTTTTCGACGGATGTCACACCCCCCTAGTTAGACGGAAGTACGAGTGACAGTAGAGAACGAGAACGACCCAAAATAAAAGTTAATAGTTTCTTGCATAACTAATCAGCTATATAATTCTATCAATAAAACATCAAAAGTTGATTCACAAATTCATTTCTTATATTCGAATTACTTATTTTCTATCATTAATATTATTTTCTTATCTATTTCTTTTCCACTCAAAAATTTCATTAAGGTTACATATCAGTCGATCGCAAGTTCACTTATTATTACTATTATTATTTAATAGGCAAAGTTCCTCATTTATGGTTCATAATCTCAATCTAACTCGTATTTTGAAGTCTTCGTCTTTTTATCATTATATTTCGTTTTCGGTTCTATTTTCGCTATTTTTGTTATTTTCAATCGATTTGAATGTACAATTTTTTGTTTATTCTTATATGAAATTTTAACATCGCCATTCGATAAAACTTCTAAAACTTCGAAAGGACCTTGATATTGATTACCAAATTTTCCTGGCTTTGGTCCACTTAATAGAAATACATTATCACCCTCCTGAAAATTGACAGGGTTGATTTTTCGATCGTAATAATGCTTTGATTCGTGTTTTGAGTCGACTAGATTTTCATAAGCTAATTTCCTTACTTCTGTTAGACGTTCAACTAAATTTGTAATGTATCTTTCATAAGTGGGTAATTTATCCAATTCATGCAACGGTTCATCCGACGGAAGTCGTGCAGTGTTACCGAAAACTAATTCATATGGTGTGAATTTTGTGCCTTCGTGGACACACGTATTATAGGATAACATAGCTAACTCAATCCATTCATCCCATTCTTCATCTTTATCCGCGTATTGTTTCAAATATTCACCTAATACATGATGTGAACGTTCTAAAGATCCATTCGATTGTGGATGAAATGCAGTAGTTTGTAATTTTTTTATTCGAAATCTTTTCGTAATTCTTCGCATAAAAGCGCTAAGAAAATTCGTACCTTGATCGGTTAACAATACTTTCGGTGCCCCCTAGGTACATACAAATCTTTTTATAAAATTATCGGCGACTGTTTCCGCTTTCATATTTTGTAATGGGATCGCCATTGAAAATTTGGATAATTGATCTTGAATTGTTAAAATGTATTCTTTATCATTTACTGTTTTAGGCCCCCCTCTACTGGGTTCCCACTTTGTCGTAGTGAGGGGGCTCGGTCGCGGGCGGTGGAGGTCTTAAGGACTACCGCTGCCCGCGGTCGCTAAGAGGAGTCCACCCAATCCATGTGTGTGAGCGGCGTAAGCCATGGCCTCGGCCATACCGTGCCTAAGGATGCGTGGCACAGGGGGAGCTGTGTCGCTAACGGTGCCTCTCAGAAACCTGGGCGACCTCTGAGAGTAGTCTTGGGTGTAACCCACCCGAGACAAGCCAAGCCCTGGGCAATCGCGGCAATGCACCAGGTGAAAACGCTTAACCGCGGTACTCGTGGGACTAAAATGGAAACCAATTTAAAAAATCTTAATATTGAAAAAGCAACTTCGGGTGGGGCCAGCGATGGCGAACACACGAAGTCTGACAAGGCTGACCAGTCTGGTACCGATGTGAATCGGGTCAGACTGAGTGGAGCCGAGAGAAGACGTCGCAAGAGAGCGAAGCTGCATCAAACCTCGGGGGCGATTGCAACCTTGACGGATGCAGCAGCGAAGGTCGATGAGGGAAGGGGGGAGGGGGCTACGAGGAAGGCAATAAAACGCCTTCCATCAGAGCGTACTACGCCAAGCCCCTCAGTCAGACCGAAAGAAAAGAGAATGAGAACGCAGGATCAGGGCACATATGCTCAGAACACTACGAGCTCATTCAAGTTTGCAGTTATGCCGGAGTCATATCCGGATCAGAAACTGGGCACTGAAGAGGTAACGGAGGTGAAGAAACTCCTGAAGAGGGCCATTCTGGCGTTACCTGACGGGGTGAAAGCACCCACCTTCAACGGTGTCTGGGAAAGAGAAGGTGTGGCAATGGTGTGCTGCACTGATGAGGAAACGGGAAATTGGCTGAAAAGCCTTTTCCCCGAAAACAAAATAGCTGGACTTACTGTACGTGTGGTCGCAGCCTCGGAGCTTCCCAAGAAGCACAGGGTTGTACTACACGTGGAAGACCCAGATCTAACCGCTCAAGAAGCACTGTGCTTCCTTGAGAAACAAAATGCAGGACTGCAGGCCAGAGAGTGGGTTGTCGCTCGGGGCAGTGAGAGTAGGGACGCGAAAAGTGCCCACTTCGTTGCGCTGATAGACGACCGATCACTCTCTGTTCTGAAAGCCTGCAACTTCAGACTGCACTGCGGGATTCAAAAAGCTACTGTCAAGCTGCTTGCGAAAGACCGTGGTGAAAGTCAGAAGAAGGGTACATAGAGGTACCAGGAAAGTAGTCATCATTATGGCTGCAACCCGGGTGCACATTGTACAGATAAATTTGCACCACAGCAAAGCAGCCTCGGCTACTCTAGTCAGGCTGTTAGCTGGGATGCAGACTGTCATAGCAATGATCCAGGAACCATGGATAGTGGACAATGCTATTAAGGGCCTCAGTGGTTGTGGCAGAATCTATCACGCAAACACTCAGGAGAAAATTAGATCTTGCATTGTTATTAAAGGACTAGACTCTTTCTTCTGTTCACAGGCTAGTGAGGGAGACCTGGCTGTGGCACAAGTGGATCTGGGCCTGGGACAAGGCGAGGAAATGAGCCTGGTTGTAGGGTCAGTTTACATGCCCTATGACTCGGCTGAACCACCTCCTTCGAAAAAAGTAAAGGACCTATGCAACCATGTGAAGGAAAGGGGACTTGAACTCCTGCTAGGTTGTGATGCCAACTCGCACCATGTAGCATGGGGGAGCACCGGCATTAACGGCAGGGGGGAAAGCCTCCAGGAATTCATAATGGGGGCCGGTCTAAACATCCTTAATAGGGGGTCAGAACCTACCTTCATAGATCGGAGACGACAGGAGGTCATAGATATCACTCTGGGGACGGATAGAGTGGCAGACATGATTGGGGACTGGAGGGTCTCAAAGGACCTCTCAGCGTCCGATCATCAAACCATAAGAATGTCCATCCACACAGTGAAAGAAACGGAATGGGTGAGAAACCCAAGACGAACAAACTGGGGAAATTACCGAGAGAGTCTATCTGACAATCTCAGGGATATCATCCTCAGATTTAACAACAAAAAGCAGCTGGAGGAGGCTTCGATTGCCCTAAACCAGGCCATCATGGACTCCTTCGAGACAAACTGCAAGCTTATCCCGAAAGGGCAGCCCACTGAGACTCCTTGGTGGTCAGAGAGGCTCGGTGGGCTGAGGGGCAAAGCTAGAAAAGCTTTTAACAAAGCTAAGAACATGAGAGCGGGCCCCCGTAAGGAAGACGCATGGAAAACTTACAGAGGCTTGCTCGCAGATTACAACAAGGCAATAAAGGCAGCCAAAGAGGACTGCTGGAGGGCTTTCACAAGCAATGTGGAGAGTCAATCGGAGACCTCTAGGCTGGCAAAAATCCTTGGAACAAACAAGACTCCATATCTAGGGAGCCTACAGGCACCAGATGGCAGCCACACGGAAACCATGGGAGAGACTCTGAAACTCCTAATGAACACCCACTTTCCAGGCTTCATACAGGCCCAGGAGAGAGATAAAGAAACAATGCAAAATCAGAGGGATGTCTACGAAACCCATGATTGGGCATTGGCAAATAAAGTAGTGCAGCCCTGGGGGGTCAAGTGGGCCATCAAAACCTTTGAACCCTTCAAGGCACCGGGACCAGACGGGATCTACCCAGCCCTATTACAGGAAGGGATAGAGACTATCACGGGACCCCTAACCAAGATACTCAGAGCTAGTATAGCCCTGAAACATGTCCCTAGTGTGTGGAATGAGACTAGGATAGTATTCATTCCCAAGCCGGGAAAAACCGGTTATATAAAACCAAAAGACTTCCGTCCTATAAGCCTCACATCCTTCATCCTGAAGACCCTGGAGAGGCTGGTGGATAGACACATCAAGGCCGGGCCCTTGGCTGACAGACCCCTCTCCCCCTGTCAATATGCATACAGAGAGGGAAGATCAACAGATACCGCCTTACATCACCTGGTGGGACTGATTGAGGGACAACTGGCGGTCAAGGGTTTTGCCATAGGCGCCTTTCTGGATATTGAGGGGGCTTTTGATAGCACTTCGAATCCGGCTATAGAAAAAGCCATGGAAGAACGACAGGTGTCCAAGACTATCATTGCTTGGACACAAAACATGCTGAAAAGCAGAAGACTGTCGGCAGGACATGGGAGGGCATGTGTGGAGGGACGTCCGACTAGGGGCTGTCCGCAGGGGGGAGTTCTCTCGCCCCTGCTATGGAACCTGGTTGTAGATGGACTTCTAAATCAACTAAGTGAGGCCGGCTTCCACGTCATCGGTTTCGCCGATGATGTGGCAGTTGTTGTGAAAGGCGGATTTCTGAGGGTGCTAAGGGACCTGATGGCAACAGCCTTCAATATCATTGAGGACTGGTGCAGGGTAACTGGCCTATCGGTAAATCCAGCCAAAACAACAATCCTGGTTTTCACCAGAAATTATAAACTGGAAAAGATCCAACCTCTGAAGCTAAATGGCTCGGAGATTAACTACACCAGCAGAGTGAAATATCTGGGTGTCCTCCTGGATAATAAACTCAGCTGGAAAGAACATATCTGTACTCAGAGAAATAAAGTGTTTGCCTCTATGTGGGCATGCAGGAGAGCTGTGGGCAGGACATGGGGACTCAATCCTAAAATGATGCTCTGGCTCTACCAAATTGTTCTACTTCCGAGACTGTTATACGCTGCGGTCATTTGGTGGCCGAGGGTGAGTAAGACGGAAACAAGGAACCTGTTGAAAAGCCTACAGGGAACCTTCCTGAGGGCTGCAACAGGAGCCATGAAATCGACACCTACTGAGGCGCTAGAAATAGCACTCAGTATCCCACCCCTCGACCTTAGGGTTGTGAGTTGTGCTACCACAACTGCATATAGACTAAGGTGCCAACTAGAATGGAAGATGACGGGCCAAGGCCATACAAGGCTTAGCCTAATCAATGATCGACCCTTCATAGGTAAGACGGATAGGATTCCTAGGAAGTATCAGATCAGGAAAACTTTCAGAACGAGTATACCACCCAGACAGGAGTGGCTAGACTCGAAACGTAAACCAGGACCAAGAGAGGACTACTGGTTTACGGACGGCTCTGGCTTCAATGAAAGTTTTGGGGCAGGCATCTACCGTCTGAAAGATGGCTTCGGAGAGAGTTTTCCGCTGGGCCATCATTCAACCGTCTTTCAAGCAGAGATGCTGGGCATACTTAAGTGTGCAGAGTATCTGAACGCGAGAGACACAAAAAAGATGAAAATATTCATCTGCAGTGACAGCCAGGCGGCGATACACGCCCTGGAAAAACCCACTACAGAGTCACAGGTGGTGTGGGAATGCATGCAGGCATTGGACACACTGGGTAAAAACAACCGGGTCACCGTAACCTGGGTGCCAGGTCACCATGGGATTCTGGGTAATGAAGAGGCAGATAGGCTGGCCAAGGAGGGTACAGAAAGTGTGCCCTCACACGGCCTGCTTGGCATGCCCTTCGCAGTGGGAAAAACTCTTATTAAAGATCATTTCCAGCGGGATCATGTCAGGCGTTGGGAGAAAGTTGCGACCTGCAGACAAGCGAAACTGCTTATGAGAGGGCAACTAAGAGTTAGGACCAGAAAGCTTCTGGAGTTGCACAGAGGGGATCTGAGGGTAGCAGTAGGGCTCCTTACGGGTCATACAGCTCTCAGAGCTCATCTGTTCAAGATGAAACTTGCAGAACAAGAAGACTGCAGACTGTGCGGAGGCGATAAGGAGGGCGTCATCCACATTTTATGTGAATGCCCCCTATTAGCACTCCGTCGCTATAAAATCTGGGGCCAGGCTTTCCTGAAACCAGAGGACTTACAACAAGCGGCTGTCACCAGCCTTATTAGCCTAGTGAGAAACACAGGGCTGGGGCTGTGTGACTGACCGAAACTAAGGCGGAAGTTACAAAAGATCGTATGATTTAGGTGACTCTGGGCGCTTTAAGTGACCAGCCGCACTTTTTTTAAATTCTATTCTATTCTACTGTTTTAGGCATTGAACCCACAATGTCCATAGCTACCTTTTCAAAAACTGTTTNAGGAACGTACTTAATAGTACCAAGACAAATTATGATTTTTACTTGACTTTCTTTGAAAGCTTCTTCAATTAAAGAAATAATTTCTTGCCAAGGGATGTTGCAAATGAATTTTGAATATGATATTGAAATTGTTTCAATTTTTTCATTTTGTAAAATTTCTTTCAAGTTATTTAAACTTTCAATAATATATTCTTTTATCAAGAGATTTGATTCTCCATTGAATTTTTTTATAATAGAAGCACAGTGACTTCTTTTTCCAATTCTTTGCTTATAAATCCCACCTAAGCTTGTAGCTTTAATAGTAGTCAACTTATTGATTTTTTAAAATTCTTTTGCTCCTTCATCGAGAGATTCACCCTCTTCGGATAGGAAATATAATAAATTATCTTTTCGATACATGAATAATTCTTTAGAAGAAATTATATTTGATTTTTGAACTTGAAATTTATTTTTTTATTCGCATTTTTAGTAACAATTAAATTTTCAGATTCTAAGTCAGAATCATTACTTTCAATTTCACTATTATTGAGTGAATCATTAAATTGAGAAAATGAAGAGTCTACGGAGCGTGGGTCACTCGGGTTAGAATGAGTTCCAAACATCTCCTCGTCGACAGTTTCTAAATTTTGAGAAATTTCACCTACTGAGTTCGATACTCGTTTCGGTGGTCTACCTCTTTTATTTTTAACTCCAGTATTATTCGGAGTTTTACCGATTTTATTTTTCATAGAACATGGAATTTTACCATTTTTATTTTGAATTGAATATGGAATTTCACTATTTTTATTTTTAAAGGGATTTTCACTCTCATCATCAGATTCTTGTAAGATATCTTAGATTTCTTGTAATTCAGGGGAAAGAGGAATTTTACCTCCTTTATTTTCTGGTCGAGTAGTCACATTGACTAATTCCACAGGATTACGTGATAACGAATCTGCATTTAAATTTATTTTCCCCGGTTTATATTGCACATCATAATCATATTCGGCTAATTTCAATCGCCATTTTAAAATTCCTGAATTTGTTTCTTTGGCAGTACGGAACCAAACCAGAGGCTATGATCCGTAACTAAAGTGAATTTATGCCCATAAATGTAAGGTCTGAAATTTTTTACTCCTTGAACAATAGCTAAAGCTTCTTTTTCATAAGTATCATATCTAAGCTCTGCTCCCCTTAAAACTCTAGAGAAATAAGCAATGGGTTTATCTTTCCCAATTTCTCCTTGAGATATTACTGCACCAATGGCAATGCCTGAGGCATCAGTAGTAATAATGAAGGGTTTTGCAAAATCTGGATATTGTACAATAGGAGCAGTGCATAAAGCTTCTTTCAAAATCTCGAAAGCTTCTGACGCTTTTGAGACCATTTGAATTCTACATCATTTTCAAGTAACTTTGTGAGAGGTTTTGCAATTTTTGAAAAAAAATTTATGAATCGTCTATAATATCCTGTTAAACCCAAGAATGAACGAATATTCTTCTGTTTCTTTGGAATTGGAAAATTTTTGACTCCAGCTAATTTAGCTGGGTCTGGCTTTAATCCTTCTTTGCTAATTATGTGTCTTAAGTAATTTACTTCTGGACGCAAAAATTCGCATTTATCGGATTATAATTGCAAGTTAGCTTTTCTCAAACGTTGCATTAATTCATCAATTCTTTTTTCGTGCTCTTCTAGATTCCTTGCAAATACTATAATATTATCAAGGTATACGAACATTGATATACCCTGTAATCCAGTCAAGACTGTGCCCATTAACCTTTGAAAAGTTGTTGGTGCATTTTTCAACCCAAAAGGCATTCGATTAAATTCCCAATGACCTCTAGATGTGGAAAACGCTGCCTTATAACTCTCTTATGGATCCATTTCAATTTGATGGTATCCAGACGCTAAATCAAAAACTGAGAAATATACAGAGCCTCCTAATTGATCAAGAATATCCGTAATATTTGGAAGGGGATAAGCGTCAGTTACTGTTTTTTCATTTAATTGTCTGAAATCAATTACAACTCGCCATCTTTTATTACCCTTTGAATCAGGTTTCTTTGGTACAATCCAAACAGGACTATTATAAGGAGATTCTGAATGTTTAATTATTCCTAAATCAAGAGATTCTTTAATTTGCTTATCAACTTCAATTTTTAAAGACTGTGGCATTCTGTATTGTTTAGTTGTAACTGGAATATCAGATGTGATTGGAATTCTATGCTGGTAAAATTTAGTTGATTCTAGTGGTTCACCAGGTATATAACATCTATCGCTGTACTTTTTAATCAATTTTTCGACATGATTTCTTTCATTTTCTCCTAAATTATCTAATCTTAATAATTCTTTTATTTTTCCGAATCTATCAGAAACTTCTGCTTCTTTCATATGATTTACGATTTTCATCGCTGTACGAGAAATTCTAGGTTTATTATTCAATTTTTCAATATTCTCTTCATTATTTTCAAAATTGATATTTTGATTCGAGGATTCTTATATTTTCTCATATTCACGGATTTTTAGAGTCGGTATTTTTATTGTTATTTCATCGTGCGTTGTATTATAAACTTGCATATAAGCACGACCGTTAGAGTTACGCACGAGACATTCGCCTGCGTAAACTCCTTCACAAATTTTCAAACGAGGTATATATCCCTCTTTAATTTCTGGATTTTTAATTTTTATGAAGAATGTTGCTTCGCTTCGAGCTGGTATATAAGTAATGTCTTCATCAAATTTTTCGCTTTTCTCAAAAGGATATTTTATATTATTGATTGTTAGAGAATTATTTTCGTAATCAATTTTTGCTCCCGTAGTTTTGAAGAAACTTGAGCCTAATAATCCCGCATAAGGAACTGGCATGTCATCAGGTACTACGTGGAATGGTGCCACTTTTCCCAAGACATCTAAATTCATACTACCCAATATCATAACTGGAATTTTAGAAATACCATGTAATTCAATTACGTTCGATTTATCAATGATTATATCCGCATCTACATATTCTGCTTTAAGTAAATTTGGAGAAGCTCCTGAATCTAGCATTAATCTCATTTCTTTACGATTTTTCGTATATCCAATTTTAATGAATGGAATGTCGTGATTATTTTTGAAATGTACGGAAATTACTGGGAATCGTCGCTCAACTCCGATTCCTGAACTGTTGTTACTGGACGCTGAGTTAAACCATCTTTCCTCGCGCCCGGTTGGAAAGATGTTCGTTGGTTTCCCAAATTTTTCGCTGCTAAAATACGACAATTTTCCAATACATGCCCTACTTTCTTACAATAGCGGCAGGTTAAATTTGAATTATCTCGAAACTGTGGTTGGTTAGAATCCTTTCTACATTGTTCTGCCGTATGACCGTTTTTGTCACATAATTGACATTTTAGTTGATTTTGTTGAGAATTTCTATTTCGCAAGAAACAATTATTAGTCGTGTGATTCTTTTTTTGCAAATTTGACAAGGTTCGTTATTTCTATTATTTGGATTGTTCATACGAATGGAACACGTTTTCGCGGAGTGTCCGCTCTTTTTGCAAATTTGACAAATCATTCCAGGAATAGGTTTAAAATTTGGATTTTGAAAATTTCTTGAATTATTTCGATCATTATGATTGTGAATTTTATGATTTCCATTATTTACAAATTTTACTGATTTAGAATCAATCGTTTTCACGTCGGTCTTCCTAGTTTGGTCTCCACCACGCAAATCTTTTTTTGCTATTAACTTTCTTTCAATGATGATAGCCCTATCATATGGATCTTTTAGTGAAGCACACGCTGGCATGCGTTGATCGATTTCTGGCTTCAAGCCTTGTATGAAGCACTGTTTGATATTATCTTTAATTTTAATTTCGTTTTCAGTAAGTTGGGCCGCTGTCGCAGCATGATTATTGATTTTATAAGCTTCTACAATTTCTTGACCTTTTTTCCTTAATCTGCGTGAAAAATTAAGGACAGTTTCTTCTGATTTTTGGAACATTTTGCATAATTCCCCTTGTAGTTCCCATTCAGTTTTTGTGGGAGTATAAATTGCTTTTAATGCGTTTATTAAATCTTTAATTTTAGTATATTTTTCACCCTTTAATGAATCTGTGACCGATTGACTCAAACACTTTCTTTGAATTAATTTCGTAATATTTTCTTCTGCGGCGGCAGGTAACATTTCCTTTGCATCCTCGCAATTTTTAATGAAATCGAATAATTCACCCGGTTCTCCTTTGAAAACTGGAATGCATGAAACAGCATCTTTTAAAGATATTAATTGATTTGTACTCAAAGTATCAACCATGTTTGCTTCGTTATTTTCTACAATATTTATCGGAATATTTTGATTAGTATCGTTCAAATTTGGAATTTCAAGGTTTTCTGGATTTCGATTTTCTAACGTTTGATCTATTTCTTCTATCACTGTTTCATTCAATTCATCATCCGATTCCTCACTATCATCAATTTCGGAATCGTCGTCGATTATACCTTCGTGCGTTGAAACGCCTAAACCCGAATCGGTCGTCAAATTTTGCCCTGATGCTTTTTTCAATTTTTTTGACGTTTGCTTTGGTGGTGTATATGCGCCCACCAATTCACCCGCGTCGCTTCCCACTTCACTTTCTGGTATATCATAGAGTAAATTTAATTGAGCTTCGCTTCTTGAACGGACATTCAACTTCCATGTTGCTGGTATTTTCGAAAGATCATTTAAACTTCGACTTGTTTCAGGATAATGATATTTTATTTTAACAGATTTTCGCTTTGGTGGAGTATAAGGACCTAACAATTCACCTGCGTTGCTTCTCAATTTTCGTAAATTTAATTGGGCTTCGTTTCTCAATTTCTGTAAATTTGATCCGCTTCCTGCACGGACATTCAAATTCCCTGTTGTTGGTATTTTTTGAAGATCATTTAAACTTTGAGTTACTCTAGGTGGTTTTTTATATACAAGAGTATACTCTTGTATAAGGAGTATTTTTACGTTCGTCGGAAGTTGACGATTGAGAAGTTGGTGTGACTAGATTAAAATTTTCATTTGTCTTCACCACTTCTCTCAATTTCGATTGTTCTTTCTCATGCGAAGTTGATGCTAATTGATCAAATAATTGGCGGTCGGCTCCACTTAACGCGACAGGATTTTGCGGTTTCTCGACAGATTCTTTTTTCGATTCAATTTTGGAAACATCTTGCGCTTTAGGAGGAGAAACACGGGCAGATATATCAGTATGGTACTTTGTTTTACTTTTCCCGAAAAATGAAAAAAAATTTCCTGACATTTATGCACATTTTTATCAAATATCAAGTATTTCAGCGCAAAATTATTCTTATTCGCGATGAACGGAATTTCAAGAATTTTTTTTATTTTTATATATTTGTGATTTTTTATCTTTTGGTCTAGAAACAACTTGAAAATTAACTCAATATGGTGATTGAGGCGTTTTAGCTTTGGACGAGCCCCCAAGAAATGTTATGTTGGGAATGATGAAATCTCGAATATAACATTGGTTGTCATGTGAAAATGATATGAAAAGTATGAAAACTTGTTGAAATAAATTTTAATTGGCAAATGTTAGAAAACAAATCACTAGAGAGTTGAATAATAAGTTCCCCTTGAATTGAAGTTGATTATTCCCCAGTATTATCAATGGGAAAGTGTCTTGGCTGGAAACACAAGGCGTTAGTTTTAAATAAAAGAATTTTAAATCTGAACAATTATATTCTGAAATTTTGGTGAGTTTACAATTATAATGATGGTCGTACAACTTACGTGACCTTCTTCTCGTTGTGCTTGTACGGGTTTGTCGTTTCCTAATTCTAAAGTTATTCGTTTACAATAATGTCGTTTTAATTACTTTGAATGAATGAATAATAATTATTTGAGTTCCAAGATGCTAATTGAGTTCCGATATTTTCAGTTGGCAATATAAATTATCAAAGAATCATGAAAGATTCTATTCATTGACAAAAAGTCGTAGAATATTTTAAATAAGTAAAGTTACGAAAAACTCTACATTTGATTGTTACTTCAAAATTACTTGGGTCCCCACTTTAGGACTGAATGAATTTATCTAACTCAGAGAACGGGCGTCTCTGCTAATTCTAAACTTGTGACTATCGCACTTGTAGAATCGATGAAAGTAGCCAACTGAAGGGTTGATGAAGAACTGGAACGTGTAGTGGAACTGACTTTTTCCGCGTCGCGGCTCCCTTTTTATATTGAAATGAAAGTGTGTCATCAGGGGTGGAAGGTTCTAGAAGCTTCCCCCTGTTTTTACAATTGTCTTCTGCAGCTATCCGCCTAATTATTGGATTTCTTTGAATATTATTCGGGGATTGGTGGTGACGTTACTCCTATCCCTTCATGGAGCTCGTTAATTGGTGATTAGGTGACATTAGGCCTCCTCGTTTTCCGTTTGGACTTGCCTAGTTTTTCCAAATTTTGTGAAGGGAATAGTCAACTATCTGCTTCCCCTAATTGACGTATCATAACTTGTGGTTATTTTTAGGCGTTCTTCCCCTAATTGAGTCATAGCATCACAATTCCGCTATATGGTCACTGTCCAGCTTAGTCACCCGCGAAACCTCTTAAACGGTGAGGTTCCGGGCTAGCCCCAAAACGTAGGTTTCACCCCATTCACTTTCTCATACATTTTCAGAGGTGTTACTGATTTTTCTATTGCCAACCGGTAATGAGATTCACAGACATCTCATGCCTTTCTAATTTGTTAAATTGTAATATTTGATAGTTTCCACAATTTTAAAAAAAGAAAAAATAAATTCATTCATTCGTGATTTAATTCTACATGGATAATTTTTATGGGTGTCGTCTCTACATTTGATTGGGTTACCCTTTCCAATCTATTATTCCACCTTCTCTATTCCTACAAGGAACCTTTGGGATCTTCGCATTTGTCTCTCTTTACAGATATGCGTTCATAAAAATTATGAAATAATGGTTATTCCATAGAGAAAATTATTTAGGAAAAACGGATTATAAAGCATTTTTCGACGGATGTCACAAAAGAATGTTTTGGAGTAAAAAAATTGAACAAAAGTGGACGAATGNGCGTTCGTCGTGTGGTATAGTGTTCGTCCTGCAACTTTGACCTCGACCTCGCGAACCCTCCAGTATGCCGATAACCTCAGTCCGAATATCTGACGCGAATATTCCCGAAAGTGGAGTTCTTATGTTTTGTAATAAAACTTGCGGTCAGAAGGGACCGCGGCGGATCTAAGTGCATGAGGAGGTAGAGCAAGGTATGAGCGTCATTTACCATCTGAACATAGCGACCGTGCGTAACCCGACCAGGCAGCATATTACAGCATTGCGCCAGTTGGAAATTGTGAATACACACCCACAATTAACAACTTTTTGGGAGCCTTGAACAGCCACCTCCACGTGGTGCTCCCGGGTCATGCCAAGAGCTGTTCGGTTTTGAGGTTATAATTCATACATTTGAATTATACTTCAAAACATTGCAGTGTCACCATAATAAACCTTAAACATATATATATATATTATCTGTAGTATAAGATGTATCTGTGTAAGATGAGAAGGGGACGAGATCGTGCGCATGCGCAGATCTCGTCCCAGGCTGGTTGTGGCGTGTAGGTTGTACATTCCTGTACGAGACGTGTTGGACGCTGAACGCGAGACGAGTGACGTGCTTCACTGAATAAATCTTTGTCGAGTTAATACTGTGTGCACATTTCTTGTGTCCCAATCCCGAACAATCCATCAGGTTATGGGCTCCCGGTCACGCTTCAAGTGCGCAATAAAATAAACTGCGAATAAACTGTATAAGTGAAAAGGAAAAACTCAACTGGAAGCCAGTATTACCACGTGGACGTGAACGGGGTGAGTTGAGGCCAGAGAGAGGAGGAAAATGGAAAAACAAGCAACAATGATAAGTAACTAAAGTGATTTACATAAAAATCGGAAAAACAAGCATCTCCAGGAAGGGAATGAAAATTGCATCATCCCGTGAGCTTAGCGGCAAAACCGAGTAAACCGGACACACAAAAATAGCCGACAACCATGTGTAACCAACGTGTCTAAAACAATTTTCGTCAGAAGCCCAAATAAAAGTCAATTAAAAGTTGGGAAAAATTGAATTAAAATAATTAATAGAATAGAATATTATAATGATCCTTTTTAAAGAATAGAATACTTTATTCCTTGATGCTACATGTGCTGTTTTACATCTCCACAGGCCTTTCTCCCACTTCTTCGTATTGATACATTATGTTATTTTACATTATATTATATTATATTTGGTAACAAAAAGTACAAGCAAACTAACATTGGTGTTGCAATCAATGTCACACCTATAATCTTCAGACTAATCTCTCTGTTACTCTCTATATGTTCCCTGATAGCGCGCTGTCCCGCAGCACTTTCTCTATGTTGTGCAACTTTGTGCTCAGTCCTGTATCTGCCTCTCCCTTCAGTGCCTCCAGTAATTTCTTTCTCCAGTCTTTTTGGTTGCCTCTCTCTCTCCAACTCCTCTACCAGCCTCTTTCAGGAGTGCCCAACCTTCTCTTCCTTCAGGCACTTCCTCGACCATCTTTCTTCTCCCATACAGCAGAGTTTTACTAAGAATAGCCCGGCCCTCCTCATTGCATCTACTTCAATGCTCCTTCTATTGGCCTCCATTCTCCATATGTATCCAGGTGTGTTCCGTGCTAGTCCCATGCTGGCCTTCACGAATCTATTCTGTATTCTCTCTATTGTCTCTCTTCTTTTCCAGCCCCATATTTCGACCCCATACATCGCCACTGTCTTCACCGTCGAATCCATAAAGTACAGCCTTCTCCTTAAATTGGTCACCCCTGCCCTTCTGGTTTCGCCCCAACTTTGTTCACTAGCTGCTGTGTTTTCCCTGCGGCTTTTTCTGTGTGTGTGGTGTATTGGTTTCTTGTCGTGAACCAGAAGCCTAGGTATTTGAATTCTTTCACCACTTCTATCTCTGCTCCTTTGTAATGCCAGCTCTCTTCCTTCCTTTTGCCTCCATTTCTGAATACCATGATTTTTGTTTTTTCCACACTCACTTCCATCAGGTTCCTATCAGACCATCCTAGAAAATCACCACGTCGGCACTTTGCCAAAGTCTCACGTTTTTCCGAATGTTTTTTATGCCTCGTGAGTTCCAGTGTACTACCACCAGCTGGCCTGATTAAGAGTCTCCCTCTGCTTCGTCCTCGAAAGGTCGGGTGTTCCTCTGTCGTCTCAGAGTCTTTCCTCAACTTTAGCCCTCCCTCGAGTTCATCCCATTCCAGCCGTGCCTCATCCACCCATAGCTTCTGATAGCCAGCGCTTGCCTGGTAACCACATATTCTCCAGGCTTCAGCTTGTCTCTCCAGCCATGCTTGGACTTCCTTCTGTTTCTCTGTCAGGTCGTCTGTTACCCAGACGCCCCATCCAAGACCGCTCAGTCTCTCCTTCTTCTCCATTCAGCTCCATTTTTGAGTTCCAGGTTTCCAGCTCCACTCTCCATGTCGAGGCTTGCAATCTGTCCAGTTTTTCCACCCTAGCTTCTAGCTCCAGCGTGCCCCGCAGCCATTGCTCCAGTTCCACCTTCCTTTCTCTGGTCTTTAGTAGAGTGAGCCCCTGGATTATAACTCTCTTCTTCCTCTCTCTTCTTGCCTTCTTCTCCTCATCCCATTCTATCTTGTTTAGGCCTCTGGGTGCTGGGTCTGGGGGTAGTTCTGGGTTCTTCTGTGTCCCCATGTCTGGCCCGTCTTGTGTACTTTACTCCCTGGTTGGTGGTCTGTTGTCCTTATTAATATTCTCTCCATCTGCCTCTTTTTCCTGGGTCAAGCCAGTTCTTGGGTCTGGTACATCTCTGGGGCTTTCACCCTCCTGGTCTAGCCTCTGCCGCTCCTTCAATCGTTCGTTCCGCTCTCTCAGACTCTTCCACTCCTCCGCCAAGTCATCTAGTACGCCCTGCTTGTTTTTTAGCCGTCGTTCTACGTCCTCGTTCGCCATCTGCAGTCTCATCACTTCGCTTCTCAGGAGCTTGTTCTCGGCGTCTTTCTCTCCAATTTCCCTCTTCCTCTCTCCACACTCCTCACAGCCTATCGGGGTCTTTGTCTCTTCCGCCCTCTCCATCCTAATCATTTGCTCCAGTTCGGCCATCCTATGATCCCACTTTTCTGTTTCTGCTCTGGCTTGTTTGATCTTCCACTCCTCGAGCACCCTCGCCAGTTCCCGAGTCACGTCTTGGGCCAGCTGATTGCGTTGGTTGCTCTCCCTCGTCTCATCTTCCTCTGCTA
Source organism: Diachasma alloeum (assembly GCF_001412515.2). Taxonomy (NCBI): domain Eukaryota; kingdom Metazoa; phylum Arthropoda; class Insecta; order Hymenoptera; family Braconidae; genus Diachasma; species Diachasma alloeum. Next base: position 229,906 of record NW_021680431.1, read on the forward strand.
TTCCTTCCTTCTCTTCAGGTGTGTGTTGGGTCTGGCTCGTGACTTGTGTTGGGGTTGGGGATCGGGATCGGGCTGGTGTCTGTTGAGGGGTTGATGTTGGTGTTGCTGGTATTGGTGTTATTGTGACCGGGGTTATAGTAGGGGCTGGGGTCGCGAGGCGAGTTAGGGCTGCGTGCGAGTTGCTGGTGGGGGATACGTCCAGGTCTGAATTAACTGTGTGGGTGTCCTTACCTTCCCTTGTTGGTGGGGAGGTTCTCTTCAGTCCTCCTATTCTCTGGATGAATGGGAAGAGCTGCTCTTCTTCCTCACTTTCCTCGTTTGCCTCTCCACTCTCTTCCCCTGTCTCTGTCTTTTGTGTGTCCAAGGCCTCTGTTGACTCTGTGGTCTGGGGTTGCCCCCAGTACTGCTCCAGATTTCTGGCGCAGCTTTTGTCTTTCCTTTTATCTACTTTCGCCATTTCCTTCTTCGTTTTCTCTCCTTTCTCTTTGGTTTCGCTCTTTTTACCCGCCTTGACATTTCCCCTGCTCTGACTTCTCGTTTGAGCGCCCTTGGGTACGGTCCCTATGTTCCTCGGGCGTCTGTTTCTCACCTTCTTATCGACCGTGCTTTCCTCCTCCTCCTTCTCCTCGCTCCCGTTCGTGTCGCTGCTCGTGTTTTCCCGCGTTCGCTCTTCCTCATCGTTCTCTGTCCCTGCCATCTCTCTCTCTCTCTCTGTCATTCTAACCTCTGCTCGCGACCAGATTTTCTAGCCGCTCTTTGCCCAATTATCTGCGCTTTTCCTTATAATCCTGATTTACTCCCCGCTCCAGCCTAATGCCACTTACCGCTTCACTGCTTTTTATCTCTGAATTCAACTTTAATCCGTCCAAAAACCGCTATTAAATTCGCCACTGGTCGCACCGCATGTGTCGCGTGTCGCTACCACCGCGCCAATCCCATTAAAACAATTAAGTGAATCAAGTTTTTCATGCATATGGGGATGAGCCAGGAGAGTTGGCGAGCTGAAAAACATTGAAAATAAAAATAAGGAATTTGACGGGCGACGAGTGGCAAGGGGGGTCGGTTGGCGTGGTGGGTGCGTCGCTGGAACGGCGGCGCGGAGTAATACATAAAGTAGAGCCCACTGAGATGGTGACGCACATATAACACATAAAGTAGAGTCCACTGGAACGGCGGCGCGTAGTAATACATAAAATATTGCTCATGCATGAGAGCACGTGTTCCAACGAAACCCGACGAGGAAAAGAAAATATGAATTAACATGCACCTCACTGTGAAATTGAATCGTAATCATTAATTTGATGAAAAATTGCCACAGGTGACGACTTGTGGGAATTGTGGAGGAACTTGACTACTTCCTTCGGATTCGATAAGTTTCACAGAGGAGAGAATGTTATTCTCGAAGTGATAGAGGAAACTCTATTACTGAAAACTCACAAGATCAAGTGTTACAAGTTGACGTGCGTTAATGTGAGTCGACGTGAGTTGACAAGAGGTCAGGACGAGAAAGAGCCGAGAAATGCATGTAATTGAGTGTTTGTGAGTGTTGAGGCAACGGCCTCATACTCGACAGGTCCCAGGGGTGGCAGCACTTCCTTGACTCGCTCTGCCTGACCGGCCGCGCTGCCATGTAGGTGCTCCAACCACGCACCGGCAGCGCTGACCTTCGTCTTCTCGAATCATTATTATTATTCACTCACAACGGTCGTTCTCTGTGCAGCGTCATTTTTTTGCTCTAAAACGGTTATCTCTAAACCGCGTGTGCATCTCAACATATCGTTTTTCTCTACCGTGTTTAACGGAAACAGTGTTTGCTCGCGGCTCTGATTTTGTGTATATTTCTCGACCCATATCTCAAATTGACTCGGAATAAACAGTTTTCCTTGTGACAAACTCAGCGTGTCTCGTGTCGCTCTCATTTCTCCAGAATCCCACTCCTTAACCCGCATCCGTGCTCCATCGGTTTTTTATTGTTAAATTCTCGCCGAAACATTGGTCCTTCGAGCCGGATGTGTGGTTAATTAAGTGGTTTTTTAGTGAGTGGAACTTGTTAGTGCATTTCCGGTGAAAAACGTGGGTTACAGGCGGGCCGCCAAATACTCGGTTGCTCCGCCCACCGCAACGCCTTGCGCTCCGCCCACCGCTCCGCCCTCGAGTCTCCACCCATCAGGCCACACCCTCAAGTGGTCTAGACCGGCCATTTTGACGCACGACACGTGGTTTTTAGGCCTACAACCTTGCCGACGGAACTTCTCAACGCAGAACGGAGCATCTCTACAGCAATTGGAACTTCTCAAAGGGAAGTTAATTATATTAATTCATTTTAATTAATTTTTCCTGATTGCCGCTGCTTTTTCCTGATTACCACTGCATTTCTCTTGCTTGCTGCTTTATTGCACTGCTTTTGCTACGAAGTTCTCCGTGTTTTGCTACTAGCTATCGCTTGCGGTGTGAGACTTTTGTTTTTTTGGGCGTTCTCTCGCTTAGTTGCGTTTCTCTAGCGTTAGCATGTCTTTCAAAGGGAGACTCCTGATCCAGGCCAGCAGGGCGAAATTTATTGAGAGTTTGAGGGCTGAATCAGTCGCTGCGAACGTGAATGAATTCACAGTGACTGAGCTCCAGTCCAAGCTGGACATGCTCGAGAATCATTGGAGCATGTTCGACGCGTTGCATCTCAAGCTGTTGACGGTAAAAGATAATGAGGAAGTTCTCGACCATGCGTACGTGAAAGAGGGGGTTTATGATCAATGTCTCGTGACGTATTCAGCCGCTCGAACTACGTTTATGGGGTTGATCAAAGGACTGGACGAGTCAATTGACCTCTCTGAGTCGTTCCGTCGGCCATCTGCCACAACTCAATCGGCGCAGGTGACTCAGAGGCAATTGCCCAAGATTTCTCTGCCGACATTCTCAGGGGAGTTCTCGGAGTGGACTCCGTACAAGGATCTCTTCCTCTCTATGGTTGTCGGTAATCCTTCTCTCTCTACCGTGGAGAAATTCCACTATCTACTCACTTCTCTCACTGGCGAGGCCAAGCAGCTCATCTCTACCTTGCCAGTGACGCAAGACTCCTTCATGCCAGCGTGGAATACTCTCTTGTCGAGGTACGACAACGAAAGGTTGCTCATCTCCACTCAGTTGGAGAAGCTCTTCTCTGCTCCAAAGGTCGTCAATCGCTCAGCCAGGGAGTTTAACGTACTTCTCAACTCTGTAGCTGAAGCGTTGAATGCTTTGGAGTCTCTCGGACGTCCTGTCAAGCATTGGGACGACATGCTTGTCCATCTCGTGACAGGTCGGCTGGACTCCAAGACGCTGGAGGATTGGGAAATAGAGATAGGCTCGTCTACGGATTTTCCCACTTATGCGACTCTCAAGGACTTTGTTCTCAGCCGGGCCAGGGCGAAGGAGAGAATTGAAATGCACGCTCCTCCATCTCAGTCGGCTACCTCTCGGTCTCTCTCTACGAATCCTCAACAGGCTTCGAAGCTTAGGCCGACCAAAGTGTATCCACCTAGCCAAGGAGCTCAACCAGCCCGAGTGCTCAACGTGTCAGCTAATCCAGCGTCGCAGCCTGCAGGGGTGAATGTCTCTACTAGCAGTACGTCTCAAGCTGCTCAAAGGTCGCAGTCTCAAGGTTGGGCGGAGATGTGTTTTCGTGCTTGCCCGATGTGTGAAGAGGAGCATTCTCTGGACAAATGTCCAAAATTCAAGGCTTTATCTCCTACAGAGAGGAGATCGTTTGTAGTCCTCAAGCGTCGCTGCTTTAATTGCTTGGGGAGGCACAATAGAGAGAATTGCCGTAGCCTCAAGAAGACTTGTGTCGTGTGTCGACAGAATCATCACTCGATGATTCATATCAATCGCCCTCAGTCGGCACAGCAAGGGGTTCCTCAGCCTCATCAAACTCTGCAGGCTCCTCACACATCGCAGGCTCTTCAGTCCAACCAACCGATACAGTCCACTGTCTCGAGGCCTGACATGGCTCAACCATGATGTACTCTACCAACGATTGCGCCAGAGTCGTCGTCGATAAGTGACCATTCTCTACGGCCGACTCTGGCGAGTAATTCTCCGTTTGTAGCACCGAACAATCGTGATGTCTCTCTGCAGCTCAGACCAGGTGTTATTCTCGCCACAGCGCTAGCCTCGCTCGTCTTGGACGATGGCTCTTTTCACGAGGTTAGGATGCTGTTGGATACTGGTTCAGAGCTGACGTTTGCTACAAATGACCTTGTGGGGAAGCTCGGCTTATCGGTATCTCCAGCTTTGCTACCGGTCGTTGGTATTAGTGGATCAAAGTCTTCATCTAATGGTTTTTCTCGATTTTCTCTCAAGTCTCTGTATTCAAGTAATCAGATTCTCATCAAGGCCTATGTACTCGATCATCTCACATCTTCATTGCCTTCGTTCACGGTCTCTCAAACTCAACATTGGGAGCATCTCAGAGGATTGGAGTTAGCTGATCCTGATTATCTGACGTCAAGACCTGTTGATCTTCTCATTGGCGCAGATTTCTTTGGATCGATTGTGGAGCCGCAGGTTATCAAGGGGCCGTCAGACTCCCCTATAGCGATGCTTACTCTCTTCGGGTGGGTGGTTCTCGGACCTACATCCGCAGTGATCCCCGCGGCAAGCTCAAATCACGTCTCTGTCAGCAATGAGGAACTTGGCGATCTTCTCACCTCGTTCTGGCAGCAGGAGGAAGTCTCTAAAACTGAAGGCAATGATGGTGTTCTCACGAAGGAAGAGGCAGATTGTGAGGAGTTCTTTCAGCGCACCCATGTTCGAGATCGCTCGGGGCGTTATGTTGTTCGACTGCCTCTTGCTCGTTCTCCGTCAGAGCTCGGTGATTCTCTAGGCCGCGCCAAGGCGTGTCTCTCGAGCCTGCTCAGGAGGTTGGGAAAGAATCAGAATTCTCTACAGCTTTACAGTGATTTTCTCAAGGAGTATGAAGAGTTGGGGCACATGGTGCGTGCTCCTGTTCTGCCTGCCTCATATGCTTCTCGGGTCTTGGGTTGTCAACCTGACGGGATGACCTTGGCACATGAAGCTTCGGCTTCAGGAGGGTTGAGGGTCCCGGAGGGGGGGCAATCATATCAGGGTCCCGGTCGGTGCTCGTCTCTCAGGCAATCTCACTCTTCTGCTCCTACATACTACTTTCCTCATCATTGCGTTCTCCGGGAAAGTAGTGAAACTACAAAGCTGAGAGTAGTGTTCAATGGCTCCAGTAAGACAAGCTCAGGGTAGTCTCTTAACGACATGCAGCATACTGGAGCCAAATTGCAAAAGGACATCTCTGACGTGCTTCTCTGGTCTCGACAGAGCAAGTACATCTTTATGACGGACATCACGAAGATGTTCCGTCAGATCAAGGTGCATCAGGAAGACTGGCCTCTTCAACAAATTTTGTGGCGCGATTCTCAGGGCCAGATCAGCACCTACCAGCTCACCACTGTCACCTACGGGACCAAGTCTGCTCCATTTCTCGCCTGTAGGGTTCTCGACCAGCTGGTCAAGGACGAGGGACAGCGATTCCCTCTGCCTATCTCACCGTTGACCAGTGGCAGCTATGTGGATGATATCTGTGGTAGAGCCGAGAAGGAAGATGATCTCCATCTTGTAGCTCAGCAAGTGACGGAACTCTGCTGGGCCGGTGGATTTCCTCTAGCGAAGTGGCACTCGAATAGTCCGTCTCTACTTCGTTCTCTGACACCGGACGGTTTCTCTCAGAGTCTGAAGCCGCTAGAGGACTCCGTCACTAAGATCCTTGGTCTGAAATGGGATCCCAACACAGATCGATTGAAGTTCTCTATCCATCTCTCAGCCGACACGAAGACAACGAAGAGGATTATTCTGTCCGAGATTGCTCAACTCTTCGATCCTCTAGGATTGCTATCACCGGTGGTGATTCGTGCGAAAGCTCTACTCCAGCAACTCTGGTTGGAGAAAAAAGATTGGGATGATGAGTTGTCCCCGCATCTGGTCCAGAAATGGGCTCAATTTCGTGAAGAATTGTCTCAAGTGGAACAACTCTCGATCCCTCGTTGGCTGGGGTGTAGGAAGGAATCTCAGGTGGAAATCCATGGCTTCTCAGATGCGTCTCTACTAGCGATGTCTGCGGTGGTTTATTTGAAGGTGACGAGTGCGGATGGTGTTAGCATCTCTTTGGCTATTGCTAAAACCAAGGTGGCTCCTCTCAAGAAGCTCACCATTCCGCGTCTTGAGCTCAACGCCGCAGTCATTCTAGCCAAGCTCACAAGGTCGTTATTGTTCAGCTCAACCTTGGTACCGCTATGGTACATTTGTGAACAGACTCAGCTGTTGCTCTTGCGTGGATCTGTGCTCATCCTTCCAGGTGGAAGGAATATGTCCACAATAGAGTAGCCAGCATTCAGGAACTCGTGCAGGAAGCGAATTGGAGGTACGTCAGTGGGAAGGAGAATCCTGCTGATTGTGCATCTCGAGGCATTTCGGTAGCTCAACTCAATGCCCATCATTTGTGGTGGACGGGCCCAAAATGGCTACGCAAGGATTCTTCTCAATGGCCGAAAGGGAGCGCAAGATTGGACCCGTCAACAAATCTCGAGGAGAAGCCTGGGGTGACTCTAACTGCTTCTCTCGCGAGGTCAAGTCTCTGGGATCTTTGCACGCGATATTCCTCTCTCTACAAATTGTTGCGAATCACAGCAATTTGTCAAACGGTTGCAGGGAATATGATGCGGAAGTTGGGAAGGAAGAAGGCTGTTGTTGTCCCTGCAGTGTTTAGCCCTGAAAGCATCGAGGCAGCTCGGCTTTATTGGGTCAAGGCGACTCAAGCCTTTCATCTCCAAGCCGAGTGTGACATTATCTCTCACGGATTCCAACTGAAGAAGTCTCATCCGTTGACCAAGCTCACGGCCTTCATCGACCAACAGGGTGTTCTCAGAGTGGGCGGGCGTTTGAAGTTCTCAACTCTAGGACCAGAGAGTAGGCATCAGGCGATCATCCCTAAAGGTTCCGCGCTCGCAGAGCTTGTCATTAGGGACTCTCATCAGCGAACGCTGCATGGTGGAACTCAACTCACGTTGGCGCATCTCAGGAGGGCTTACTGGATTATTGGACGTCGTCTACCAGTGAGATCCTTCATCCTCAAGTGCGTTGAATGTGCGCGTCATCGTGGGATTCGAGCTCAACAGCTGATGGGACAGCTTCCAGTGGCACGTCTTGTGTCGGATCGGGCTTTCTCTAACACTGGTGTGGATTATGCCGGACCAGTGTCGCTCAAGACGTGGAAGGGGCGTGGTCACAAGACCCAGAAGGGCTGGTTGGTGATTTTTGTGTGCATGGCCACGTCCGCTCTCCATCTGGAAGCTGTCACGGATTACTCTGCTGATGGGTTCATCGCGGCCTACAGGAGGTTCGTAAGTCGTCGAGGGTACTGCAGACATCTCTACAGTGATTGTGGCACTAACTTTCTCGGTGCTGACAAGGAGCTGAAGAAGCTGTTCTCTGCTGGCGCCAAGGAATTCCAGCATCTCTCTGCAGTATGTCTCAAGGATGGAACGCGGTGGTCGTTCAATCCTCCTGGAGCCCCTCATTTCGGAGGAAAATGGGAAGCAGCGGTAAAGTCGGTGAAGTATCATCTCGCTCGAACGGTTCGTGATACAACTCTCACGTTCGAGGAACTTTCGACGCTGCTGACCCAGATTGAAGCAGTTCTCAACTCCAGGCCTCTACAAGCGCTCTCGGAAGACCCTGATGACTTGTCCTGCTTAACCCCAGGGCATTTTCTCATTGGAGAAGCTCCAATAGCTCTTCCGGAGCCTTCTTTGGATCATCTCAACGTTGGACGGCTCTCTAGATGGCAACTGATTCAGCAGAGGCTGCAGTTCTTCTGGAAACAATGGTCTACAGGGTATCTGCAGCAGCTCCAGTCCATCTCCAAGTGGCATCATCCGTCCAACGAAGTCAAAGTCGGCAGCCTGGCACTTCTCTACGACGAGCGGTTCCCGCCATCGAAGTGGCCTCTTGCTCGTGTCACAGCTCTACATCCTGGGAAGGACGGTCTCTCCAGAGTTGTGACAATTAGGACCGCCTCGACGACGTTGACCAGGCCGATCTCCAAACTGGTTCTATTGCCGATCTCTACCAGTTAGAACTGGTCTTTCTCGACATGTTTAATCTCTGCTTAGTGTTCTAGGTCCTCAAGTACTGCTCTACTCCTTCAGTCAGCAACTGGGTTACTGACGGGGGGAGAATGTTGAGGCAACGGCCTCATACTCGACAGGTCCAAGGGGTGGCAGCACTTCCTTGACTCGCTCTGCCTGACCGGCCGCGCTGCCATGTAGGTGCTCCAACCACGCACCGGTAGCGCTGACCTTCGTCTTCTCGAATCATTATTATTATTCACTCACAACGGTCGTTCTCTGTGCAGCGTCATTTTTTTGCTCTAAAACGGTTATCTCTAAACCGCGTGTGCATCTCAACATATCGTTTTTCTCTACCGTGTTTAACGGAAACAGTGTTTGCTCGCGGCTCTGATTTTGTGTATATTTCTCGACCCATATCTCAAATTGACTCGGAATAAACAGTTTTCCTTGTGACAAACTCAGCGTGTCTCGTGTCGCTCTCATTTCTCCAGAATCCCACTCCTTAACCCGCATCCGTGCTCCATCGGTTTTTTATTGTTAAATTCTCGCCGAAACAGTGAGGATATTGGCTAGCCAATATCTTCGCAATTTAATCCAGCACTAAAAATTCGAATTACAATAAAAATACTAGTTATAAAATATATATATATATATACATGTATAGTTTTCAGAATCAAATCTGAAATTAGAATGTTCCATACGGTTGATTGGCGGTAGCACGTTTGACAGTACGACGTTTGAAACTGATCTAGTTTTTGGGCATAAATTAGGCTTTGTGTACATTTCTAATTTGTGTTCAAAGTTCTAATGCTAACAATGATTGTGTTCATCTTGTTAGCAGCGGACCAAATTATAATTCTCATAAAATTATAATTAACTAATCATAAACTAAATTAATTATAACAGGTAAAAACATGATATCGGAGAATCAGTCGATAGCACTGACAAAATGGTATGAAGACAAGCTTCTAACCAACACACCTCTCATCATGCCTGAAGTTTATGAGGAACATCCACCAATTACTACTGAGGTCGGTGAAAGAAGTGACGATGTGGAGAGCATGGACGGGGGTGAGAAACTGGAAGAGAATGGTAAGGGCATTGAGGTTGACGAGAATGACGAGGACGTGGAGAAAAGATCAGGTGTGCCGCCCGGACGAGACATTAATGAATCAGTAGTAGTTGATGCTCTCAAAACAGGTAACAATAAACCCCAAATTGAAAGTACAGCATATGAAGAACGAAAAGTTCTCGTAAGGTACTCAACACCAATTCACACAAAGAATCCGACGAGAAATAACCCAAATAAATCGCGAGCTGAAATTCCGGTGCAGGACCGGCTAGAAATAGCCTGTACTAAACTGGACTCGGTGATCAGCGCACTCGTTGAAGTTGTAAATATTCAAAGCAACACGAGTCGCTGGTTGCTGGATAGCATCAAGGAAGTGAAAAATGATTGGGGTGACGGATCTTCCTGCATCGAACAAAATCTGGAGAACATGTTGACGTGGACTGACTATGAAAGTCAGGGTGAGGAGGTAAGAAATGAGTCAGATTTATCAAACAATGCTGGTAAGAATGAAGAGGATGGGGAGTTAAATGAGAAATTTCAGAACATTGTTAAAAGACATTTAGGAAATCTAGAACCACTAGGACTGACTCAAAATGGTGGAAGCACCAGAAACAGCAATGCTGATGTGGTTACTGAAACTATTAAACTCAATCTATTAGACAGGGGGCCATCAGTGAAACGAGATTATAAATTAGATAGCAGTACTCGATATGAAAATTTCTTTGATTATTTCAAGTCAGAAGTAAGATCTCGCAAGCTATTACATGTAATAAAAAGTAGTGTAAAATTTAGTGGAGATCAAAATACTTTGGACGAGCATAAATTCGAAGTGAGAGATATACTAATTAATCACATAAATAAAGATTATCATTCTAAAGTAGTATCAATGCAAGATACTGTTGAAATATTAAACAAACTCAAAGAAATCAAGAAATATGAAAACAACATTTCCGCAGCCTCTGTAAGACTAGAAATTACTAGCATGAGATATGATATCACTAAATTTACAGCTGGTGAACTTTCCGATAAATTTGAAAAAGCTATTAGTAATTACGAAAATTTTCCTGATGCCACCCCTTTGTCTGAAAATGAGAAAAGAGACGCGTTCAATAATGCCATTATTAAGTCTGCGCCAATGGTACAGTTGTTACAGTCCTCAGCTAAAATAGAAAATAAGCCACCCTTGACATATGATCAATTAAAAACTGTTATGAGGCAGGAAGAAGCAATCAGGAAACAAAATGAGCCAGACATCGGTGAGTTGAGAACTGCAAACTTTGCAGCTCAAGGTGGGAGATGTTTCGAGTGTGGAGGTCTTGGTCATGTTGGTCGATTCTGTCGAGGCAAAAGAAAGGGAAAACTTTGCTATCGATGCAAAGAATATGGTCATACCAGCATCGAGTGTCCAAAATCAGGTGAGGCATACATGTCAAAATTAGATGCTAAAAATAACAGTTCGCGGGGTAGAGTTTTTCGTGGATCTGGGCGTGCAATTGGGTCACTGAAGAGAAGGTCAGATTATACGAATGACACAAGAAGTGCCAAAGGGGTAGATTTGATAAGCAAATGGGCAGGGGAGATAACAGGCATTCTAAGTTCAAAGTCAATACAAAGGCCAGTAAGGAAGATTCAAGCAAAGAGAAGGATAAGTCAATTTTGAACTGTTCAGAAGAATACATGGAAGTGAACGATGAAACATGTGTGGGTCAGGCAATGCATGTGGGTGTAAATATCCAGAAAAATAAGTTTATCACTGAATTTCTAGCAGATTCCGGTGCTACTGAGCACTTAACAAATTCGAAGCTAATATTCAAGTCGATTGACGAGCAAACTACGGGTGTGATCAAATGTGCTAATAAAAATGAAAATGCGGACTTGAAAACGGAGGGAGTGGGTCAGGTAGAAATCGAATTGTTAAATGGAAAGAAATTTGTGATAGACGAGGTTATATTTGCTGATGCTCTTCAAGCTAACTTACTGTCATTAAGACGTTTTGCAGAAATGGGTCTTGGAATTTATCTGGACGACAAAAGAATCGACATTTTTAACCCACATTCTAATGAATTATTTATCTCCGGTGTGTATAGAAAGCCATATTGGATTATAGATTTGGAAACAGATAAATATAGTAAGATTAGTAAACAATTCCAGACGAATAGAACTAGACGAGTTATAGCTAATATGGTAGGAAGTGAAACAGAGATAAGAAAATATATGACGCGTAGTGTCACAGCTAAATTTGATGAAGAAGTTTCGGATAAGGGAATCCCAATTGAGGATGGCAAGCAAATTGTAGAATTATCAACCGAGACGATAGTGAGTAGACAATCGGAAATTGGACGAGAAGAAAATTTTATTAGTATAGATAACCCTAAAACAACTTCAGATCCATTCATACACTCAAATATTGATTTGTCAATTTGGGATAAGAATTAAATAATGTAGACGAAGTGAATCTTTACGAAAGTGACGAGATTTTTGATATATTTGTGGATGATAACGACAAACTTCGTAGTAATAATCATAAAGCCTTACTGTGGCACGCAAGGTTTGGTCATGCATCAATAGCATATCTCAAAGCAATTCAATTAAAATTCCCGGATGACAAAGAATTAAGTAAAGTGATTTTTGACGAGTCAATAATGGATTGTGAGGTTTGTTTAGCTTCTAAATTTAACAGATTGCCATTCCCCAAAATAAGAATTCATACAAATCCATACAAGAATTCATCAAAGAAGCATACTCTGATGCTAGCTTTGCTGATTGCAAAGGATCATTGACTACGTGTGGTTTTGTAATTGAATTGTTTGGTGATTCAATTATTTGGAGAACTCATAAACAGTCATATGCTCTATCTACTTGTCAAGCAGAATATGTTGCGATGAGCGAAGCTAGTCAAGAGATGTTGACTATTTTTAATTCTCTGAAATTAATATTTCCACCCCACTTGCCTATGACACTATGGTTCAAGAAGTCACATCTCATAATTCCATAGGAATCATCATTAGAAATTCTCTACAAATTGCATTCCTCTATTAAATTTTTTCGATGCGTTCTCGTTTTCATGGGTTATCGGTATCATGCAATATCGGCGGAGAGAAGGGAAATGGTAAGTTAATGATGAACTTTGTTATGAAAGACGAAAAAAAAGGTTTCTTGCAAGCCCTTATTTGCATGTTCCGATCGAATAATTCTCAATCGACATTTAAAGTCACAAAAATAATTTGTTCTCTATTTCGCAGCGAAAAATTGAGACAATTTTTGAAGAAGAAAATTGATCATTAATAGTCTATAACAAACTTTCGAAGTTGAAGGGGAAAGACTATTTTATAAGGGTTTATATCACATGAGGCTATTATTTGAATAATCTTGAAATATTGTTCAAGTTTACCCGTTAATTCCCGCATTCCACTTTCATCTTAGTGCTAGAAATGACTGAATGATGAATAAAATTGCAACAAATGGAAAAGGTTTAGCTTAACAAAAATTTTGAATTTCCCCACTCGCCATGTGAGGCGCTCCTCATCCCCACTGCACTCACTCTGCTAGCCCCACTGGACTCATTCCGCTACCCCCACTATGCTCCTACTAGGGCTCCTGTAATGGGAAGCGTTGTAAAACTTGTACCGAGATTTTCTCGTTACGGGTTGAAATCCCCTTAAAAAGATAAGTGAACTTTCAAAATTGTTGAAGAGAGATAAGTAGTTGAAGAAAGACTAGCTGAAGAAAGCCGGGACTAGGTGAGGTAAACCACAAACCAATGAAAGACCTAAGGCATAGCGGTTATGGGTGAAACCGCGACCCCTGGAGGTCTGGAGGGCGTTACTTAGACTATCGCCGTATTAGAATTCGCCCAGCATGTGCTAGGGGAAATGGGGCCGACGTACAACTAGGCCGTCCAACTGGGCGATTCTATAGGCTATATCGGAGTAGGCTAGGGACCAACGGCCAGGTGAAAGGACTGGTACCTCCGTGATCCCGTCGGGTTGATTGGTGGGGATAGGGTAACGGAATAACCTATCGTCGCCGAGATATCCAGACTAGGAGGCAAGGCCCTAGTAAGATTCCGATTTAGTCGCACGCGAGCGCTTGAACCGAGAGGTTGAAATAATCTCTCAGTGCGCTGGAAGTGGTGGATGGCTGAAGAAGCCATGGTAAGGAGTTTACTCAGCGTAGCCTGGTGCATAACTGTGGCGGCGAATATAGGGGGATGCCCCTGCATCCCCCGCGCGTAAATCTGAGTTATTTCGGAACGCGAGGTGACGACTTCGTCGTGTTCGGCGTCATCTAGTCTCGGCGGAACGATTCGAGGCGTATGGGCCCGTGGGCCTGGAGTCGAGAAATCCTCCTGTCGGTCCGACCATACGCCGACGGTCTAGTACTACCCGGAGGCGGTGACGCGCGATGACCAAAGCGGTAATTGGTGGTGGAGAGAGTGGGTGGTCGTAANGGTGGAGAGAGTGGGTGGTCGTAGCGTGGGTAACGTAGTTCCACCCTGGTCAGATCAGCCTCTCCACGTCCCAGGCTCTGAGGAGTCCCGGCTGAATCGCAAATAGCTCGGAAACTCTCCCGAGTAGAAATACTTGGAGAGAGGAAGCATGCCGGAGGAGTCGAGAGACCCTCCGGAGGAAAGATGAATCCCATTCAGTAGGGAACTTATGCCGCGAGGCATAATCCTCGGCTTGCAAAGGCCGTAGAATGTGACGGTAATACTCCTGGTGGACCTCGCCCACTCTACCGTATCACGGTGATGTTAGCTAGGCAACCCATTGTCCAACCCAAAAAGTCCTCTAAGTAGACGAGTTTGCCTCAGAGGCCGGTTTTCGTCGAACCTCCCGTGAAGGTTCGGCTGGCGCCCGACTATTGAGCGATAGAGACGGCTAAAAAGTAGTTTGGATTTTTCCTGGGTGAACAACCCGGGAAAATATCCTTACAAAATGGCGCCCGACGTGGGGCCGCGCCAATGGAGCAGAAAAGAAAACCCTGGAAAATGGGTAAGTGAAAATTATTGCATAGATAATACGAGGAGAATCGAGAACATTCCCCTCGAATGTAACGAATTTATTCCTTGAAAAGGGAAAAATAGAATTCGAAATGCACGAAATTTTTGTCAGGGGGAGATTTTCTCAGAAACTCGATGTTCTGTCTCCTCGACACCCGGGGGAGATGAAAACGAGTTTGTTTTCCCCGACGAAAATTGGAAAGTATTGATTTTTCGCTTGGGAGGGGTTATTCCGGCTGCTCTGGGTGCTGTTCTCCTCGTCACCCGGGGGGGGGGATGGTCTCAGGCGTGGGGCATTCCCTTTCCTCGACCGAAAAAANTGCATAGATAATACGAGGAGAATCGAGAACATTCCCCTCGAATGTAACGAATTTATTCCTTGAAAAGGGAAAAATAGAATTCGAAATGCACGAAATTTTTGTCAGGGGGAGATTTTCTCAGAAACTCGATGTTCTGTCTCCTCGACACCCGGGGGAGACGACCTTGAGAGGACGAGTTTATTTTCCCCGACGAAAATTCGAAAGTATTGATTTTTCGCTTGGGAGGGGTTATTCCGGCTGCTCTGGGTGCTGTTCTCCTCGTCACCCAGAGGGGGATGGTCTCAGGCGCGGGGCATTCCCTTTCCTCGACCGAAAAATCAAAGAAAGTGAGTAAAAGAACAGTAAATTCTGCAAAATTGAATTTTTCTGTCGTGAAATGGGCCAAAAATGCTGAAAGAGGCATTTACCGACGCCTGGTAGAGAAGACTATTCTGAAAAGAATAGCATTACCGACTGCAGGTGTCCGAGGTACGGTTTGAGCCCGCGAGGGTGAGCCACGTGACGGACAAGTCGCGCGGAAAAATGAAAATTGACACCTCTGATTGGTATCAATCAAGGGTGTTTAAAAGGACCGCCTAAATATGCAAATTTAGGTCAAAGTTCAGGTCACTAGGGGGGACCACCGGCGGCGATTAATTTAATCGACACGCGCCCTAATTCCCCCACCCCCAACACCTGTGGAATTGGGGGAAATGACCACGGGAAGCGTCCTTTTCCGTCTTGACCACGACAGTGACAGGACGCGAAAATTTTTCAACGCTCCCGAAAGGAACAGTGCGCACGTGGTGAATAACCCCGTGCGATGGATAAGACTCTTAATGAGTTAGTGCAGAAGGTGGTGAAGACCGCCGAGGAAGCACAAGCAGGTAGGTCGGGCTCCCAGGAGCCCGAGGAAAGCACCCAGGGCGAAATAACCCTGGAGGAAAGTGTCGAGGGAGCCACCACATTACCGCAAGGCAATGAGGCCAATCCCCTCATTGAACTAACCTCTCTGTCCATTGCAGAGAGAGAGCTCACGACTGAGGAGCTGGCCGAAATGGCTTTGCTGCTCGGGGAAGAAGAAGACGAGCCCCCATCGCCCGTCTTCGAGCCTTTGGAGAGGATGGAGGTACACCCCATGGAGGTGGAGGTGTCTACTACGGCACCTTCTCCCCCGGTGGATGAGACTCGGGCGGAAAATCCCGAGGGCAGTGCAGCTCCAAAGGCAACGCCGGAAGAGGAGCTGGTGAGGAGCTTGGTGGCGACGTTGTCGGCAAACCCTGGGTTGCTGGCGGCTGTGTTTGCACAGATCAGGAGATCAGAGACCCCCCTCCCGAAGCCCGAAGCCGAGGAGCAGAGCTCCAAAGCTAAGGGACGAGGGATAAAGGGAGCGGCGAAAAAGGTGGGGCTGCAAGGCCACACTGGGCAGGGTACCGGGGCAGGGATTAGGCGCACCTACGCCGAAGTCCTGCACGGAAAGACGCCGCAAAGCTCAGGGCCGAAAGGCTCTGAGAGAAAAATCCCCCCAGCTGCAGCGCTGGAGCCCGAGGCCAAAGAGGCGACCTCCGAGGCCAAGGGCAAACTCCCTTTAACAGGGAGGAGGAAGGGGAAGCGGTCAGGGGCGCAAAACCCTGACGGAAAGGACCCCGCAGCGGAGGCACGGAGCATCCACCTCCAAATATTCCAGCACGTGGGGGAAGGACCCACAGAGGCGGTGGGGGCAAAAATCCCCAAGCGTAAGGCCTGTGAAGACGAGAGGATGGATACAACATCCCCTCTCGTCGACGACGAAACCCCCAGGCAGGAGGAGAAGAGGAGGAAACTCCCGCAATCCCTCATTCCAGCACGCCTGTGCTGGAACTGCCGGAAAACGGGACATAAGGGCAGAGACTGCCCGGAGGCACGAAGGCCCCACTGCCGAAGCCGCGGCATCCCGTGCAGCGAGGAATTTTGTGCCTCCTGCACCAAAAAATGGGAAGCCATGGGCCCAAGGGTGCCTGAATTCGGGCAGAATGTGCCTCGGGACACCCTCAAACTGCTGAGGAAGCAGCAGAAGGCGGACGCCAAAGCGAGGGCGAAAGCACGCCCTCCCAGGCGAGCCCCGGAGGCCGGAAGACCCTTCCAGAGGGGGCCGGGTTACGTGGCTCAAGGAGAGCACGGGAACGGAACGCGGTTCATTCCCCTGCAACCGAGGAAGCCGGCAAAACCGGGTAAGATCGCCCGGACGGAGCGGGGAGCGAGAGAGAGTGCTGAAAAGCTCGCTCAAGCTCAGCTGATGGAGGAGGATGAACTCCCAAAAGCTGAGGGGACCGAGAGCGAGGACTCCGCCTGAAAAGGCGGGAGGAGGAGCTCGGCAACCGAAGTTTTGGACAGGGGAGGGCACTTTCGCTCTGCTCCCCGCCCATTTCTTTTCGGTTGGGAGAGAGGTCTGGTCCGAAATGACCAGGAGGCCGGTA
Source organism: Diachasma alloeum (assembly GCF_001412515.2). Lineage (NCBI taxonomy): Eukaryota > Metazoa > Arthropoda > Insecta > Hymenoptera > Braconidae > Diachasma > Diachasma alloeum. Next base: position 246,864 of record NW_021680431.1, read on the forward strand.
CAGACTCATTTATGGGTGGCATGAACGCCGAAATTCACTTCCGAGTGAATAGAAGGCGAAGGAAAGGGGCGAAAGCCCTAAAACAAATAACAATCCACACGTGCATGCAAATCGGGTAGTAGGCGCCATCTAGCGCCTCCCCGATAAAAAGTAACAACCGTCGGTAACCCACCACGGTTGAATGGCAGTCGGTAAAGCAGGAATCTTCCCTGCTGACTGATGAAAAAGGTACCGGTTGGTGAGCAATGCCACTAGATGGCGCCACCTCAGTTGAAAAAAACTGAAAAGGCCGAGAAAGGTTCTCTTAATTGGGGAAACACCCCCCAGTACTGCCAAAGGCGGGAAATGGAGTGTTTTTCAAATACAAAAGCGGGAAAAGCCCAAGAAAGAGCGAGAAAGAGGGGAAAGTGCCTGAAAAGGTAGGGAATACCCCCAAAATATGCATAAACGCCCGAAAATGGCGGAAACTATAGGGGCAAGACAGTTATTCACCCAGAACTAGGCAGCTTTCGTTCAGAAATACTCACTAGATGATCCTGGGGATTTATAGGGGCTTTTACTAGGTAAGTAAAATTCCCCGAAGAGCCTCCAGAGTAGCCGCCGGCCCAAAGAAGGGGGCGCCACATACTCGGAGAAGGAACAAGAGTAGGGAGGACCCCCCACTCTGTACTGCAGAGTATAAAAGGAGCTGCAGANCTCACGTGGTTGGGAAAGGCCCTCGATAAATTGAGAGATCACGGTCTCACAATAAATCGAGAAAAGAGTGTTTTCTGTCGTTCCGAGGTGAAATACCTCGGATTCGTCGTGAACAGTCAAGGACTACAAGTCGACCCCGATAAAACAGATTCGTCGTTTTGTGANGAAAACTCTTTTCTGTCGTAAAGGCAGAGGTTGAATAAGCCTCCTGACTTTACGGAAGACTCCCTGGGCTAGAAATGGCGCAAAAGAAGGATTTGCTGAATAAGCAAAAGGAAGGGGGAGACGAGGAGAAAACCCCTGAGACCTCGGTAGGACCGAAAAGTTCAGAAATGGATCCCGAAAGGGGAGCCAAAAAGAAGACGCAGAGGAAAAGCACTGGAGAAGTGACGACCTCGGAAAGTAGTGGCGGAGAATCCGAGGCTGAAAAAGTCTCGAGATCGAAACCAGANGCCTTCGAAGCGCTGAAAAAGCACTTAACGTCGGCTCCAACTCTTGCTTGTCCCGACTTTTCACTGCCGTTTACCCTGCAAACGGATGCGAGCAGTGTGGGAANGTTCAGAAATGGATCCCGAAAGGGGAGCCAAAAAGAAGACGCAGAGGAAAAGCACTGGAGAAGTGACGACCTCGGAAAGTAGTGGCGGAGAATCCGAGGCTGAAAAAGTCTCGAGATCGAAACCAGAGAAAAAGGGGCCGCTCTCAGAGGAGGAGCGGGCTAAAAGGCCAATCAGTCCATTGGTGACGGATTGGAGCCTTCCCTTGCCGAAGGACAGGCCAGGCCAAGGGGCCGAAAGGNTAACGGACCATAGCGCCTTAAGGTGGCTTCATAATATGAAAGACCCGGCTGGAAGGCTAGGGAGATGGAACCTCCGGTTGTTAGAGTATGATTACAAAATCATACACCGGAAGGGCGCGCTTCACCATGTGCCTGACGCCTTGTCACGCGCACCGGAAGGAGCGACAGAGTTGCTCTCGATGGCGGCAGATACGGAAGATAAATGCNAGGAAATACTTGCTCAGGTGCAGAAACTGAGCAGGGAACTGAGGGGACAATTGGGGCTAGCAATGGCCAACCCTCAACAGAAGGTCCGAGAA
>NW_021680431.1:248779-250029 GCF_001412515.2 Diachasma alloeum
AAGACCTGCCAACGCTTGGCCAATCAATATTATTGGCCAGCGATGTTTGAGGACGTGATGACGTACGTAAGTGCGTGTCACGAATGTCAGCGGTGCAAAGTGCAACAGCAAACCCCGATAGGCCAGATGGGACCTCGCGCAATCAAGAAACCCTGGTCGAGAATATCGGCGGATATCATGGANTCCCACAAATCCTCCAGGGCGAAGAGCCCTAGGAAATGATTATGGGGAAAATGAAAGATACGCACGCCGCAGAGAGCGTCGTAGGCAAGCCTCCGAGTTAAGCACTACGGAGAGCGATTTTTACGGCCGCAAGGATAGTAGAAATCGTTATGAAAGCTCTGGCAAAGCNGGACGTGATGACGTACGTAAGTGCGTGTCACGAATGTCAGCGGTGCAAAGTGCAACAGCAAACCCCGATAGGCCAGATGGGACCTCGCGCAATCAAGAAACCCTGGTCGAGAATATCGGCGGATATCATGGATCCCTTTACGCGTAGTAAAGCAGGACACCAGTATATCCTAGTGATCCAAGACTTCTTTACGAAGTGTATAGAAGTGCGACCATTGCGCAAAGCAACCGGTGCGACGATACGGAAATNTGGAGAAGCGGGGATCGAGCTGCTGAGCGAGCTAGGTATCAGTGCGAGAAAAATACCACCGAGAAGAGTTCTAGTCGCGAATAGCCAACTAGAGGTGGTAAAGGAAGCCTCTAAAATACCTCTGGTATTAGGGGGAAGACCCGTCACGGTTGACATTCTTTGGATGGCTTCGCTGTCCGAGGATTTCATACTGGGATTGGACTCTTTGAGAAGCACGGATGGTCATTGACTTCTTTGACCAATCCTGGTTCTTTAGAGACAAACCTGACGAAACATTCAAGTTTGTCTCGGTGGACTGAGCCTGCCACATAACTGTAACGGCTTGAGGGTACCTGGAGAAGAGCAAAATAGCCAACTCCAGAGGCTCCTGCATGAANGAAACATTCAAGTTTGTCTCGGTGGACCGAGCCTGCCACATAACTGTGTATAACGGCTTGAGGATACCTGGAGAGGAGCAAAATAGCCAACTCCAGAGGCTCCTGGATGAAAAAATTCCAGTGCATGAAAGAAGTCCACCGATTTCCAAGCTACCACCCCACAAGATTGACGTGGGAGGGCACGAACCTATCCGACAAAGGGTCAGAGTCGTGTCCGAATACATCAAACTGTCAATGTGGAAGGAAGTAGATGAGATGCTCCGAGATGGAGT
>NW_021680431.1:252748-254376 GCF_001412515.2 Diachasma alloeum
AAAGGCCGTGGAATGTGACGGTAATACTCCTGGTGGACCTCGCCCACTCTACCGTATCACGCTGATGTTAGCTAGGCAACCCATTGTCCAGCCCCAAAAGTCCTCTGAGTGGACGAGTTTGCCTCAGAGGCCGGTTTTCGTCGAACCTCCCGTCCCTGTTCGTACCTGTACCTATCCCGTCCGACGAAAGTCGCGGCGCTATGAAAAACCTAATGGTTTCTCGGCACAGTGACTCCCGACAACTCGCCCGCCAATTGAAAAATCTTATCTTTTCTCCTAATTAATATTAAGGAATGAATCCAATGCTGTTCGATGGAGAATTAAATTCCACATCCTTCAATCCCCGTTTCATTCCTTCATCTCTGTAATACAAAAATAAAAACTGCGACGAAATTCGCGGCGCTATGAAAAAGCCAATGTTTTCTCGGCGTAGAGTGACTCCCCATTAATTCGCCCGCTAATTGAAAAATCGTCTCTCCCCTCTTAATTAAGATTAAGGAATGAAANACCCCCGTTTCATCTCTTAATCTCTGTAATAAAAGAATAAAAACTGCGACGAAAGTCGCGGCGCTATGAAAAACCTAATGGTTTCTCGGCACAGTGACTCCCGACAACTCGCCCGCCAATTGAAAAATCTTATCTTTTCTCCTAATTAATATTAAGGAATGAATCCAATGCTGTTCGATGGAGAATTAAATTCCACATCCTTCAATCCCCGTTTCATTCCTTCATCTCTGTAATACAAAAATAAAAACTGCGACGAAATTCGCGGCGCTATGAAAAAGCCAATGTTTTCTCGGCGTAGAGTGACTCCCCATTAATTCGCCCGCTAATTGAAAAATCGTCTCTCCCCTCTTAATTAAGATTAAGGAATGAAACCAATGCTGTTCGATGGAGAATTAAATTCTCCACCCAACAACCTCCATTTCATCCCTTAATCTCTCTAATAAAAAAATTAAAACTACGACGAAAGTCGCGGCGCTATGAAAAACTCAATGGTTTCTCGGCGCAGTGACTCCCGACAACTCGCCCGCTAATTAAAAAATCGTATCTCTGCTCCTAATTAACATTAAGAAATGGAGCGGAGGTTGAAGGATGGGGAATATAATTCTCCATCGGACAGCATTGGCTTCATTCCTTAATATTAATTAGGAGCAGAGATACGATTTTTTAATTAGCGGGCGAGTTGTCGGGAGTCACTGCGCCGAGAAACCATTGAGTTTTTCATAGCGCCGCGACTTTCGTCGCAGTTATAATTTTTTCATTAGAGAGATTAAGGGATGAAACGGGAGTTGTTGGGTGGGGAACTTCATTCTCTATCGAACAGCGTTGGTTTCATTCCTCAATATTAATTAGGAGAAAAGAGACGATTTTTTAATTAGCGGGCGAATTAATGGGGAAGCGCTCTGCGCCGAGAAACCATTGAGTTTTTCATAGCGCCGCGACTTTCGTCGCAGTTTTTATTTTTTTATTACAGAGATTAAGGAATGAAACGGGGGTTGAAGGATGGGGAATTTAATTCTCCATCGAACAGCATTGGTTTCATTCCTTATTGTTAATTAGGAGGGGAGAGACGATTTTTTAATTTGCGGGCGAATTATTGGGGAGAAGTGAATTTTTGAAAGCGT
>NW_021680431.1:254661-255022 GCF_001412515.2 Diachasma alloeum
GTTAGGGAGGGAGGAGTGAATTTTTTAAAGTGCGAAGAGATGGAAACAAAAAAATTCAATTCAAAAATTCATTCCTCCCACCCTAACTGCGACTAAGGGATGAAATTTGTGCCAACGTGTTGAGCATTTAATACACAATGAGTGACACAAATTTCATCCCTCAGCACCTGTTAGGGAGGGAGGAGTGAATTTTTGAACGAGCGAAGAGATTGAAAAAAAAATTTTTTTTCAAGTGAATTCTCCAAAGTGCGGAGATTGGAAAAAAATTTTTTTTTTTTCAATTCAAAAATTCATTCCTCCGATCCTAACTGCGACTAAGGGATGAAATTTGTGCCAACGTGTTGAGCATTTAATACTCAAT
>NW_021680431.1:255639-319859 GCF_001412515.2 Diachasma alloeum
TTGCGCTCTTTTGTCTCGTAGAATGGTGGGGCGGGCACACACACATATGCTGCATATCACATGGATGTGCGCCCGCTTAAAAATCACTCCCCATTGGCCCACCCTTAATTGCCAATAACTTTTTAGGGGTGAGTCTGATCAAAAAGTGCAAGAGGACTTTTCTGCTCAGAATCACCCCCTGATCCTAGGGTGTTCAGATGTACATGTACTTCTGAAACACCCTGTATATGTTAGAGAGGAGTCAAAACTAAGGGAAACGTTTTTTTTCTTATCGACGAATAAGTGGATGTTGGGGGCAAAACTGTCCTTTGAAGTTGGCCACTTCTCGGGGTATTTTGTCGTTTGTGTATATAAAGAAAGTACTCAGACAAATATTTTGCCATGTAAGAGGAAGCTTTATGGTGAATGATGAATATGTAAATTAAAATCATCCCCAGGTGTTGAAATTTAGGGGGTGAACTACTCCCGCGAAAAATAATTTTTCCAATTAAAAAAAAAAATATTGCTTACAATGTCACGGGAACAATTCCATTGGAAAGAGCATTCAAAAAGACAATACCTTTTTTGCATTTCTGTTACAGATTGCAATTTAACGGCGAAAAGATTAATTTCTTTTAATCGTTCAATTTTGAAATTTTTCGTAGTGTAATACAAAGTTCGTGAGAACTGATGAGATTAACAATGAAATTCATCCCCGGGGGTGTTGAATGTGGGGGCCCACTACCCTCCTAGAAAATCATTCTTCAAATGGAAATAAAATATAATCTAAAAATATAATCGAATAGTGATTTTTATATTTAAAATCACTATTCGCAACACGATGAGAAAAATACGAAGTACCTTCTGCGTTAATTTTTTTGTTTCTGGAATCTGTATATGGAGGCAAAAGAAAAATGCATCGTCTGCATTTTGGAGAATGAAATACGTGTTCTTAAATGTTCTCATGAGGCAGTGCGAAGGGGTGGCACTGAGAATGGATAAATTTGGCCAGTGGTCATGGAAAAGTCGAAAATTGTATAGAGTATAAGAAATTTTGTGAAAAATTTTTGCCAAGTTGACGTTTTATTGCCTTATCCTATTTTCCAAAAAAATATCCTCACTTTTATTCACAAAAAATTACTTGAAATAAAAAATACGCCAAGCACGTCGTTCACAAATCATATTGACTAGAGGGACCTGATATCTCAAGTGAATGAATCCAGTCACATATATGAATGGAAAGGTCGCTATTGGAGACGCTAAATAACAAAACGCCCTCTACAAATTGCCGGCTTGAGAATAAACATAGATGATACATACGCTCATATGTCCATGTGTGAGCAGACTTTTATATATCTGTGAGCACTCCTAAACTGGCCATCTTGAAAAAACTAGTGCCACCAACGGTAACTAGCGTCGCCAATTCCCAATTCGATTTTCAGAAAAAAATCCACTTGGCGCGCCCGGTTTTTTGTGTATACTTCAGAAAATGAAAATTATGTGTAATTGAGTAGTTGATAGATGGGTGTCGAATTTCATTTCTAGAAAGCAATAAACAAATTTCGGGGAAATGATTATACAATCTCCGAAATTAAATCAAAGTTTGGTGACATAGTTACTTGAAAAACATTCGATTGTAGATTATCCCGATTCAACGGTCGATCGAGGAATCAACTGGAAATTATGTAAATCTTTAATACCATATTCATTTGAATCAATTGAGATTTTGAATACTCCGGTTGAGTAATGTTGCAATCCACTGATGAAGTACTGAGGCGTTCTATCCTAATGAATTGATCGGTAACAATCGGTACTTTCCATCAAGGGCCACAGAGTGACACAGTGTTAACTAAGATATGTCTTTGATCAATCACAGTTCTCCTTTTTGGCACTGTGTTAGACAGTGCCCTATGATGGAAAGGGCCCAGTGCAATTGACTTACACCAAAACCGGGCGCGCCAAATGGACTTTTTTCTGAAAATCGAATTGGCAATTGGCGACGCTAGTTACCGTTGGTGGCACTAGTTTTTTCAAGATGGCCAGTTTAGGAGTGCTCACAGATATATTCTTATTTATATCTTATCTATCTATATTTTTTATTTCAAGTATTTTTTTGTGAATAAAAGTGAGGATATTTTTTTGGAAAATAGGATCCAGGCAATAAAACGTCAACTTGGCAAAATTTTTTCACAAAAGTTTTTTTGTGATTTTTTTATAGGATTTCACTCATTTTTGCAAAGCATAGCAATCTTTTCCAAGATAATATGGTTAACTAAAACAATTATCCGTTAATAGAGTTTTCCCTCAATTTTTTAGCTCTCTATATTTTATTTGGAATTACGTCGANTCTCCTCAATTTCTTAGCTCTCTATATTTTATTTCGAATTACGTCGGAATAAAATCATCCATAATAGTCTTTAAATGTTTGAATCGCATAAAAAAATTTTAAAGCGACTTATGACTGCTCAGATTGGTTTCCCTCAAAGGTACTCAGGTGTCTACCAGTCGTGAAGGGTCTGAGTCAGATTTTAGACACATACACCAACTTTCATCGATTTCTTCAACATATATATTTCTTAGGGACTTAAGGATTCAACCCGACTTTCTTCAAATAGAATTTTGGTATATATACCTAACATTGGTTCACCACATTCAGCAACTCAAAATCGTCTATGGTAAATGAACCAAATATATTACACATGGCATTCTTGTGAAGGAAAAAAATACGTTTCTGCAGTTTCACCAAAATTAATTTTTCTTCGAATTTTCATTCTTTTTCTCCAAAAATAATATATACACATCTTTAGCGTTCCGTGGCCATCGAATTTTTGAAAGAACGGCATCATCAATGTATATCCAATCATTTTTGTTATCTCTTAATAAGCAAGCATAGTGATCGCAATGAGTAACACAATGCAGTATACACTATTAACATAATAAGAGGGGGAGATTGCGCGGGAAGCTAATAATGCTGCCAACAGAGATTATAGGAGAGATTGCCAGCGCTTATGGAGACGCTTCAGCCGCAAAATTTCGTAGCGGTGGTGCATGAACTAATTTTACGGCCGTACCTGTGAATGAGACAGGGCACGAGTCCGAGAGTGTCGATAACGGCGTAAAGTGAGCAGAGGTAGAGTGGGGATAGAAATCACGTCAGGGGAGGAATCGGTGGGCTGGGAATGCTGTGAGATGAAAGTTACAATGGCGTTCAAGGAAACGATATAGTTTTCAAGTGCTGAGTGGCCCCGCAATATTTGCGCTCAATTAAAAATTCATTTTTCCTCTCCCAATTACGGTGGAGAGATGAAACCATCGGCATTCGATTGAGGATTAAATACTCAATCGAATAACACCAGTTCCATCCCTCCATCCCTCCACGGGGGAGTGGAAAACTCGGGGTGAAAGTCACGACTGCGCAGAAGATAACGATACAGTTTTCAAGCGCTGAGAGGCTCCGCAATATTTGCACCCAAATAAAAATTAATTTCTCTTCTCCTAATGAAGATGGAGAGGCGGAACGAACGCCAATCGATTGAGAATGGAATTCTCAATGAATGGATACCGGCTTCATTTCTTAATCTCAATTGGGAGCGGAGGAATCAATTTTCAAAAGCGCGGAGTCACCCCGAACGGTTCTCCGGCGTCGAATGAGGCCGGAGGGGCTCCACCGATTTAAAAATTCATTTCTCCCCCCCTCCTCTAATTGAGATGAAGGAATGAAACCGTTGTCATTTATTGAGGATTCAATTCTCAATCGATTGGCGTTCGTTCCATCTCTCCATCTTCATTAGGAGAAGAAAAATTAATTTTTAATTGGGTGCTAATATTGCGGAGCCTCTCAGCGCTTGAAAACTGTATCGTTTTCTTCTGCGCCGTCGTGACTTTCAACGCGAGTTTTCCACTCCCCGTAAAGGATGGAGGGATGGAACTGGTATCGGTCGATTGAGTATTTAATCCTCAATCGAATGCCGTTGGTTTCATCTCTCCATCTTAATTGGGAGAGGAAAAATGAATTTTTAATTGCGCCCAAATATTGCGGGGCCACTCGGCGCTTGAAAACTATATCGATTCCTTGAACGCCATTCACAGCATTCCCAGCCCCCCGATTCCTCCGATTCTGCTCACTCTACGCCGTTGTCGACACTCTCGGACTCGTGCCCTGCTTTATTCACAGGTACGGCCTCAAAATTAGTTCATGCGCCACCGCTACGAAATTTTGCGGTTGAAGCTTCTCCACAAAGAGGATAGACTAAAGTAGAGGCTCAGATCCGGGGGTTCGGCTGATCCCAGCGTGAGGCTAGTACGACCCCATGGCAGAGAGGGCGACGCGGTCGATTTCGGTGTCTGGCCGAGTTCGTTATTTCGGTAACTCGGCAGTAATAGCAGTCCCGCTGTCACAGGGATAGTTTCGAAGGGGAATTTATGCCCTCCTCGTCCTCAACATGTTCTCAATGTTTTTCAGGTGATTCATTTGCTGGCTAATTAATATTAAGGAATGAAACCCAGACGGTGTGATGGAGAATTAAATTCCCCATCAATCGATTCCCGTTGCATCCCTTAATCTCTGTAACAAAAAAATACAAACTACGACAAAAGTCATGGGCCAGTGAGAAAAATAATTTTCTTCTCGGTGCACACTGAGTTTTCACCATTCGCCCGCGAATTAAAAAGTTTTCTCTTCCCTCCTAATTGAAATTAAGGGATGAAAAAAGGCTGTTTGACGGAGANTCCTTAATATTAATTAGCCAGCAAATGAATCACCTGAAAAACATTGAGAACATGTTGAGGACGAGGAGGGCATAAATTCCCCTTCGAAACTGTGCCTGTGACAGCGGGACTGCTNCCCATCAATTAACCCTCTTTCATCCCTTAATCTCTGCAAAAAATGGAAGACACTGTCATCGAAATCACAGCGCAGTAAGAAAAATAATTATTTTGTGGCGCACTGTGACTCCCAGTAATTAAAAATTCACCTCTCCCCTCCTATTTGAGATTAAAGGATAAAAAAACGGAAGTTCGACGGAGAATTAAATTCTTCATTAATTAACCTNTAGTCTATCCTCTTTGCTTCTCCATTAGCGCTTGCAATCTCCCCTATAATCTCTGCTGCCAACGCTACCGGTAACAGCCGGAAAAAAGGGAAGAAGAGAGAGAAAGAGAGAGAACCAGACCTTATGTTCGTTGCCAGCTTTGACGAACAAATCTAACGCCGAGAGAAAATAAAATANAGTAAGAAAAATAATTTTTTCGCGGCGCACACTGACTTTTCACCATTCGCTCGCGAATTAAAAATTCACTTCTTCCCTCCTAATTGAGATTACGGGATGAAAAAAGGGCAGTGCGACGGAGAATTAAATTCTCCATTAATTAACTCTCTTTCATCTCTTAATCTCAATTAGGAGGGGAGAAGTGAATTTTTAATTCGCGGGCGGATGGTGAAAAGTCAGTGTGCGCCACGAAAAAATTATTTTTCTTACTGGCCCCTGACCTTCGTGGCAGTTTTTATTTTTTTATTATAGAGATTAAGGGATGAAAGAGGGTTAATTAATGGAGAATTTAATTCTGCGTCGAACTGCCGTTTTTTCATCCCTTAATCTCAATTAGGAGGGGAAAGGTGAATTTTTAATTACCGGGAGTCACTGTGCGCCACAAAACAATTATTTTTCTCACTGCGCTGTGATTTCCATGACAGTTTCTTCCATTTTTTGCAGAGATTAAGGGATGAAAGAGGGTTAATTGATGAGTAATTTAGTTCTCCGTCAAACAGCCTTTTTTCATCCCTTAATTTCAATTAGGAGGGAAGAGACAAATTTTTAATTCGCGGGCGAATGGTGAAAAGTCAGTGTGCGCCGAGAAGAAAATTATTTTTCTCACTGGCCCATGATTTTTGTCGTAGTTTGTATTTTTTTGTTACAGAGATTAAGGGATGCAACGGGAATCGATTGATGGGGAATTTAATTCTCCATCACACCGTCTGGGTTTCATTCCTTAATATTAATTAGCCAGCAAATGAATCACCTGAAAAACATTGAGAACATGTTGAGGACGAGGAGGGCATAAATTCCCCTTCGAAACTGTGCCTGTGACAGCGGGACTGCTATTACTGCCGAGTTACCGAAATAGCGAACTCGGCCAGACACCGAAATCGACCGCGTCGCCCTCTCTGCCATGGGGTCGTACTAGCCTCACGCTGGGGTCGGCCAAACCCCCGGATCTGAGCCTCTACTTTAGTCTATCCTCTTTGCTTCTCCATAAGCGCTTGCAATCTCCCCTATAATCTCTGCTGCCAACGCTACCGGTAACAGCCGGAAAAAAGGGAAGAAGAGAGAGAAAGAGAGAGAAACAGACATTATGTTCGTTGCCAACTTTGACGAACAAATCTAACGCTGAGAGAAAATAAAATCGCGAAATATTACATTATGATGGTTGCTATGGCGGATATTTTTATTTATTATTGATTTATCGAGAAAGTAAAAATATCTTTAGAAAGCTCATAGTCAACTTATATAATGTAACTAAGAACGGATTTCGCGAGAAATTCTCGTGTTACGAGAAAAAAAATAAGAACCATTCGGGGAGTAGTTGTGTCGTGTATATTATACGCGACAGCATCGGCCTATGACGTCACACCGGTAAAATGTCAACTTGGCCGATACGCTGTCGCGTATCTTGAAATTGAAAATAACATACACTTGAAGTGGTCTTACTACATCGATGCTTATATCTTTATAGGACCGTAACAAGATCGTATGCGGTAGAATAAAAACATCGATTCGAATGTGACTCCTGTTGTTTAAAAATAAAATCATGGGGATAAATATATATTTTTGGCTTCCATTTTTTTTTTTTTTTTTTTTACGGCCTCGGAGTCCCTTTTTCGGGTCCCATTCGGCACTCTATCCAACCCTATGCATGCGGCTGTAGATTCTACACTGCACCGCATAAGCACTTCTATAGAACATAGAAGTAGCATGGGGAAACCACAGAAAACCCATGCCGGTACAGGCGGTTCCTCTATTAGCAACCTCCCGCTCGCCGGAGCCTTCCGTTGAAAAATTCGGTTCCACGGGGAATCGAACTCACAACCTTTCGCACACTAGACTTGCGTCTAATCCACTCGGCCACCGACGTCGGTTGGGCTTCCATCTTTCATGCAATTCACGACCAGTCTACCAAAATCTGTCGAGAAAAACTGTTTGCCAGTGAGTGTTGTGTTTCGTGATCGTTTCATGATGAAAATTATTCCAATCGATGTCATCAGACTTCTCATGGCAACATTTGAAGTTTTTAATCTAGCTGAAATGCCCGTGATCAATGCGGAATGCGAATTAGTGGATACTTTCCAAACGATTTTACTTCGATTCATGGAGGAATACAATAGTGTGGAAATGATTGAAGAAACATCCCTGGATTTTCAAGAGCCTTATAAAGATATAGAAATGATAGCGGTTGAAGATAAAGAATTTCAACCACATAATAAAGAATCATCTGAAAGTTGTTCAGAAGATGAGGAACCTGCAGATTTTGGCTATAAGCGGAGAGCAGTAGAATTCTGGAGAAGTGCAAAGACGAAACAAAATCTTTCCGTGAAAACAGTTTCGAATCGATTCAAAAAGGTGAAATCCAGTCGACAGTTGCGTCGTTGGGCACATCAAATCAACAAAGGAGGGACATATATGGAGAAGTTGAAGCGTATTTCGGAGTATACATTGAATAATATGAGAAACGCAATTGATGCGGGATTGATTTTTCACGACACCAACCTATGCAGGTGGGCTCTGCATGCTCGGAAAGATATATGATTTGAAGACATTCGTTTCACGGTTTCTCCATGGTGGTTACATAATTTCAAGAAAGCACATCGTATCACATCTCGGAAAATTAACAAATTCGTCACGCGCAAAACATTGGAAAATAGAGAAACTCTACAAAAACAATCCGACGAATTTCTTCAAAAAGTTCAGCCTTATTTTGCCACGTATGGACCGGAAAACATCTATAATTTGGATCAGAGTGGTTTTCAATTGGAAATTCATTCAGGACGTACTTTAGCTGAAGAAGGCGCAAAACAAGTAGCATGTAAAGTACAATCGGTAAACTCGACAACACATAGTTATACAATATAACCCACAATTTCTGCTGATGGCAAATTACTGTCACCTCTGTTCCTGGTTTTGAAAGAACCTTCTGGAACTTTTGGCCCTATCGTAGAACAGAATTTTTTCAGGCCGTCCAATATTTTTGTCACTGCCTCGAAATCAGGGAAACTCACTTCAGGTACTATAATGTTCAAGACACAAGAGCACCTGATATTCTCTGCACATTAATCACGATCATTAAAGTGTTCTCAATTTTCAGAGTATTTTAAAACATGGTTGAGTTATTTTTTCCTAATGTTGGACCTAAAAGTCTACTACTGATAGATTCGTGGAGTGGTCCCTGCGCTGAAGCGGTACGAGACGCAACACCTCCAAATAAAGTGTTATTAACGATGTTGATACCGAAGGGTACCGCTGGAAAGATTCAACCCCTCGATGTGATCGGTTTTAGAATATGGAAAAATTATGTCCGTCATATTTCGGAAACCGTTATCCTCCTTGGACATGATATTAATTTACATTTAAGGAATAATATAATATAGTTGCAATCTTTGATCCATAATCAGTTATCTTCACCAAGATATCAAAATTTATTTCATTGTTTGGTTTAAAGGTGGTTATATTGTTAGAAAACCGGAAGAGTTTGAGAATCCCGTCGATTTTGCCTTCGGGCAATCTTCTCATCCCCACTGTGACATTGGGGACTGTTCCAATGTCGCTATAGTTCGGTGCTCATGGTGCAAAAAATCTCTTTGTTTGTTGCATTTTTTGATGAATACCATTTCTGTATGAATTACGATCCCTAATATTACCAATCTAGAATATTGATGATTCGGAAAATTACACTGAAATCATAATATATGCAAACAAATAAATGCTATTAACTCTACCATTATTAGACATGTTTACTTGGAATCCCACTCTTGAGTAATTATCATAATTATTGTCATATTTCCATATCGAATTGTCATCCAATGCTGGTGATGTTGGGAAGGCTGTCATGGCGATTCGTTGAGAGAAACTACATGGAAAGTAAACAGGCAGCAGATTTGACGATTTGCAAATTATTAGTAATCTACTCGATGGGTTCGAATTTCGATTCAAGAAAATAAAAACAAAAAAGATACTTCGTATCTTTTCCTTACCTTAGAAATAGGAATGATTTCAGAAAATTTTAAACCATGTTTTTTTGTTTTATCGAAGACTGACTGACTTATCCGGAGGTTACTTACCCCCCACATTCACCACACCGGTTACGAATTTGACTGTTAATCCTTTTATTCTACACAAGCTTCGATTTACACCGCGGAAAATTGAAAGATAGAACAGTTACTGGAAGCTGATTTTTTCGCTATTAAATTGCAATTTGTAAAAAAATGCGAGAAACATTATTGTCTTTTTGAATGCTCTTTCGAATGGAATTGGTTCGATGAAATTCTGGGCAATAGTTTTTTTTCAATTGTAAAAATAATTTTTCGCGGGAGTAGTTCATCCCCTAAATTTCAACCCCTGATGATGATTTTAATTCACATATTCATCATTCATCATAAGCTTCCTTTTACATGGCAAAATATTTGTCTGAGTATTTTCTTTATATACACGAACGACAAAATAACCTGAGAAGTGGCCTACTTCAGAGGACAGTTTTGCCCCCAAAATCCACGTATTAGCCGATAAGAAAAAAAACGTGTCCCTTAGTTTTGACTCCTCTATAACATAAATAAGTTTCATCAGAATCGGAGGCGGACATTTACCCAGGGTTCCTTGTCAGTCACGGTATCGTGTGAACATTTTGCTGTTTTCCCAGTAACTGAATTGATTAAATTGTATTTTGTGTGGATTATCCCTTCTCAAATGCTTCGGAGATCAATACAATATAATTTCATAAGGATTATTCTCTCTCAAGTTCCTCACCGAATAACGGAGATAGGTGTGTGAATTCGTAACCGCACAAATATTTTGTTTGAATTGTTGACGTTGCAAGAGATTTAAACATAGATTTTCGGTAAATGTGCATGACACGTGACTCCACTTTAATTTACACATATTTATAAACATTGGATTCAGAATTATTTATATTTTTAAAATCAATTCACAACTTTACAATTCTTAATCTCACGCGGAGTCTTAGTGGCGCATACTAATTGCCATGAGTGTGGAGCACAAATGACCCGTGATTCGGGGAGTCTTAAATTTAAATGTAGGAAAGTCCATCACATCAAACATCCACAATACAAATTAATTAAGAAACAATGTAATACTCAACATAGCATTCTTAGTTATACTATTTTTGAAAATTTAAAAATAAAAATAAAATTTAAAAAAACACGGTGAGGAATCTCACAAAAAAAGTAAACAAAATACTTTCTGCGTGGGCTGAGGTACGTCTTAAAGAAAAGTGAGGGGGGAGGGATAAGATAGTAGAAGTTGACGAGACCAGAATAGGAGGGAGTAAAATTATAATCGAGGGAGAGAGGCCCAGGGCCAGTGGATATTCGAAATATTCGATCGGGACAGCAAGCAAGTTATAACAGTGCCAGAACAAGATCGGTCGAAATTAACTCTACAATTTTATATCGATAAATACGTGAAAAAGGGAACATCTATAGTGACTGATGGGTAGAAGAGCTATAGAGGGTTGACCCAAAAAGGATATATTCACAGGTGTGTAAATCATAGATATCAATTTGTTAATTCATACAACCGAAATTGGCATACGCAGAATATTGAAATATATTGGAGAGATTTAAAAAATAACTTGCAAAAATACGGGGTTGGAAGGAGAGGAACCCAAGATAAACTGAATAAAGAAATATTCACACGGGTATTCAACTATCAAGAGAGGGTCGAGAAATTTTTCACCATCATGGGTCGTCTATTAACATTAAATTTGCGTCCAAAAATGGACGAATACTGTACCGGAAATTATTTTGAAAAAATAAATTAGCATTTATAACGCTGAAATCTAAACATAAAACGTTTAATTTTCGAAAAATATCAAGAAGTATTTAATACTCCAATGATTGAAACCAGTGGTGTCCACCTTGAAAATAAACCGATAGGGACCGTGTTTATTCGAGAAGAGTAGCGGATATCTGTGTGATTGCCTAGGTGTCGACAGAAATTTGAAGAGTCACAATATCAACTCTTGTTAAATTTATAAATTGCTACTAGGAGGTGTAGCGGAGTTTGGTGTCTGAGGGAGTGTTGGTTGTTGTAGTTGATTGTAATCCACACTGTGATGGTACATTAGAGTACAAGGTCACAAATTGATGAAGTTGATACAATTCTCTCATCTCTCAGCAGCGGAATGATCCACATTCCTGAAGCAAGTCTATCCCCCTAGGTTCTACTCTATCCAGTCTTTCGCAGGTGTCATTGCACCAGCTCTGGATGCTCAGATCAGTGCTGAGGAGTTAAGCAAGTACATTGCGAGGTCTAAAATGAGAAAGGCGGCTGGTATAGACCAAATAACCAATGAATTTTATAAAGGACTTCCCGAGCATTGGTTCCTGTATCTTCTGGGCGTCCTCAATAAAATTATACAGGTGGAGGAATTCTCCTCGGAGACGCTTAGAGATAAGTTGTTTATGCGTCATAAAAAAGGTCCTATCGACGACCTCCTCAACTATGGTGGGATTGCATTGATCAACTCCTGCATGAAAATTTTTACCCAGGTGCTTCAGGACCGGTTGTATTCGTGGACTATTGAAATAAACTTACTTCCCGAGGAGCAAGACGGCTTCATGAAGGGAAAGGGCACCGCAGATAACATCTTCACGCTCCAGTCAACCATCCACCTTAAGCTCCGTCAAAAAGGTGGCAAACTTTTTGCCATCTGTGTTGACTTCAAGCGGGCGTTTGATTCGGTGCCCCACTCGAAACTTTGGTCGCATCTGGCTGCTGTAGGAGTGAGTGACAAATTTTTACGCATCCTATCCTCCTTTTATAACCAGGCAGTCCTTCAGGCCAGAGCCAAGGATGGTCTGTCGGACTAGGCGGACGTGATTGAGGGAGTCATGCAGGGGGAGATATTGAGCCATCTATTGTTCATTCTTTATCTTGGTAACATTGTCAATTTCTTCAGGGAGAGGAATGCCCCCGGCATCGACCTGAATGATACCAGGCACCTTCTTCTCCTCCTGTATACGGATGATTAGGTGATTCTGGCCCACTCCCCAGTGGATCTCAAAAAGAAAATAGCGATCATGGAGGAGTATTGCTGTTGGAAGGGTCTTACAGTGAACACGTCCAAAACCAAGATTGTGGTGTTCCGAAAAGAGGGTTCTCTGCCGGCTTATGTCCAAAATCTTTTCTTCAATGATCAACCGTTAGAAGTAGTGGAATCCGACGTTTCTCTTGGCGTCGTCTTCTCCAATTCTGGCCTTGGATCACTGTCAGCTAAAGAAGCTCATAGTAAGGCGATAATTGCTATGGGAACTGTCCTGTCAATCCTATCCAATGCTAAGACCGACTCCTCGAGTAGTAGCTCGTTGAAGCTGTATAACAGCCTGGCGGCTTCTGTTCTGTTTTACAGTGCTCACTCACTGGCTTGACATACATTGAGGAATTCGAGAAATCACAGCTCTATTTTTGCAAGAGGATTTTGGTTGGCTGGCATCAATTGGATCATCAAGATCCTAAAACTGGAGTGTTTTCGTTTGCCCAGAGTCTGCTTTGACAGACTACGCCACCTAAAGGCAGCCTCATTCTCCTCCCCGCTCTTCAACTGGGTTGTTCAGCTTGACTCACTGGCTGAGGATTTCATCAGTGACAGCCTTTGGCACTCAAATGACTGGAAACTATGGGAGAGCAAGAAACATTTGATAATCAATCAGCTGACGGCATTAGATAGAGAAAGGGACCTGAAGAGATATTCCAACTCCTCGTGTCATCCGTTCCACCCCCTGAGATTCACTACAAACAACTTCCTCAGTTTTTATCCATAGCGTTGCCCAACTCACCTCATAAGAGCAAAAATGCAGCTAAGATTGGCTTCTTCATTCTCCAAATGCATCATCCTCAAGAAAAACCTGTTTATCATCGAATCATGCGAGACCTGTGGGCATTGCAGGCTGGGTGAACTTGAGTATTTTCCACTTGTTCATGAACGGCTTACAAATCACCCCGCTCTTATTATATCCAGCCTTGGTGCATCGCCAATCCAACGGCCATTCCTTCATTCTAGCTGTCTTCGAATCTGGCTAGCTTGTATTACAGTAAAATTGAATCGTGCTCTGCTTTGCTTGATTCTGTGTTTTTATCTTTTTGGTTTCTATGGCCCCTTTTCTTCTTTTTCTTTTTCTTTTTATTTTTTAAGGCCTTTTTGGGGTTTTTGATTTTTGATTTTTTATTCTTGAATTTGATTCAGAGTTAATTAATTAGGTTGGGAAAGGGAAATGTATTTCAATTGTAAATCTCAGACCCCCTTGCTTCTTGAATTGCATGTAATTCGCATATATTCAATATATCTTTACTTACTTACTTACTCATTTCTATTCTTTATGATTTGGAATAGCTAACGTGAGATGAAGTCACATGGCGCTCAAGGCTTATATTATTATAAGAAAAATTAACAGGAATTTAAAGAAAATAATTTAGCATTGTGCCTGAATATTTAGCATTATAGAATCTTCCGTTAAATTGAATTACCGGACAGGAGAGAATAACAACTTTAGATCCGTATTATTATTTTGATTCTTATCTTAATTACACGGCCCGAATGTAGTAGAATGCTGACAATATCATTGTGATTTAATTCCAACGGTTCAAGTTATTGTAATGACCCCGAATGTCAAATGTGGAATTTCCATGATTTGTCCACGTTTCATTACGTTTGGAATCATTTGCAACCATTTTTGAAGACATGTTTGTATGTGTGTGTGCGTGTTTTTTTTCCCCCGTCTATTGGAGAATGCATTTACGCACGACCACCTGAGGGAAGGAATAGAAGCTTTCCCCCGTCAGGTGAAAGTGGGGCTCGGACAGTGACTATCAATACCCACTAAACTCCCATCAGAGAAATTCACTAACCTTTGAATCCCTCGCGGCACCACCGTTAAGTATTACTTCGCGAGGGAGGTCTCAGCTGTATGCTCTTCCGCCTTCACCATCTTATGTACGTCCCCCTAACCTATGTTGAAGCTTTTCGCTTGCGTTCCTCGTTTCTGAGCTCCTCCAGGACTTTTGTCGCGAAGTTGCTTGTTGCGTCCCAGGCTGCCTGCGATGACAGCATTTCTTCCTCCAAATTTTCAGGTGAGATAGTCCTCGTGAGTTCTGACTCCCAGATATTCCAAATGTTCCTGAATCGAGGACAGCAGAAAAATACATGCTCTGCGTCTTCTGCCACTCCTGAGCAGGTGGGACATTCCGGAGAATCTTCATGCTTGAATCTATGAAGGTATTCTCTGAAGCACCCGTATCTTGACCGCATTTGGCACAGATGATAATTTACCTCTCCATGATTTCGACTTACCCACGCGGCTACGTGTGGAATTAGATGATAGGTCCATCTTCCCTTGGTCGAATTCGTCCACTTCTTCTGCCATCGGTTCATGCTGTTTCGCCTCTCTTCAGCCGCCAGTTCTTCGGCGCTTATCGTTTTCGATACGAGCGATCGTTTCCGCTTATACAGCGATCCTCTCTCCTCAGCCAAAACCTCGATGGGCAACATTACTGCGATGATACATACCGCGTCTTGAGAAACTGTCCGATATGCACTTGCAACTCGAAGAGCACCAAGTCGATAGAATGGTGCGATCTTGCGTCGCGCTTCCTGCAGTTGTAGTACATCTCCCCAAATGGGAATTGCATATGTGAGCACCGAAGTAATCACTGAAGACAACAGTGCTCGTCTTCTTTGCTTGGGTCCCCCAATATTAGGCATGAGGCGTGACAAGGTGGATTTCACACCAGATGCCTTGGTCCCCACGTGCTCGGCTTGCTGCTTGAAGTTCAGTCGTGCATCAATCATCACCACAGGTATTGAATGAATGGCTGGGAGATGATTTCACAAGACCCGACTTTCAGCGTGATCGTCTCGATCTTCTTCCTGCTGGTGATCAATACGGCTTCTGTCTTCTGTTCTGCTAGGTTCAATCGAACAGAATCCATCCANCCCGACTTTCAGCGTGATGGTCTCGATCTTCTCCCTGCTGGTGATCAATACGGCTTCTGTCTTCTGTTCTGCTAGGTTCAATCGAACAGAATCCATCCAGCAGCGGATCGTCTCGAACGTTGTGCTGAAAACACGCTTTATGTCCTCCAGGTGCTTCCTAACAATGACCACCGCCACGTCATCCGCACTATACCCTTGGGGGCATAGCCCCACCATACCTTTGGGGTACTCCTCCTGTCACCTTTTACTTCCTGGGGCCGGACTCTGTGTCGTACTTAAGGACCCTTCCGCTGAAATAGCTGTTGACCATTCTCTGCAGGTATCCTGGTACTTCCAGTTTGTCAAGAGCCTCCATAATGCAGTCCCACCTGTCTGAATTGAAGGCATTCTTGATATCCAGTGTCACTACTAAACAGTACTCCTTGGTGCCATTGAGCCATCGTTCCCCTGCAATCGCTTCCCTCGCGGTTTCGACGACAAGGTTGATGGCATCGAGTGTGGATCGGCTTTTCCTGAAACCATACTGATTTCTGGCAAGCACGGGTTCCACTGCAGCTTCTATCCTCTGGTGAATGATACGCTCGAGAATCTTACCCGCAGTATCGAGCATGCAAAGAGGACGGTAGGATGAAAGTTCTTCCGGTGGTTTATTCCCCTTTGGAAGCAATACCAACCTCTGCTGCTTCCAGACGGCAGGAAAGATGCCTTCTCTAAGGCACTCGTTGTAAACATCCAGGAACTGCTCTGGTATCGTGTGGATGGCCAGTTTCAACGCGACGTTTGGAATTCCATCCAGCCCTGGAGCTTTGGAGTTTCCCACTCTTTTGCAGGCCTTCATCAACTCTTCTCTGGTGATCTTCGGAACAATTTCTCCTTCCCATTGTTCAGTATTGCGGCGAGATCCCGGTTGACTCGGAAACAGCGTCTCCACAATTCTGTTTAGGAACACCGGGCACGATGGTGATGGCATTGATTAACTTTTGAGTCGTGTCATCACCAACTTGTAGGGCCTCCCACATGGGTCATTCTCTACCTCGCTAAGGAACTCGCTCCAGCATTGTCTCTTGCTATACTTAATGGCTTTGCTGAGCTTCCGCCGTGCCTTCTTGTATTTCATCTCTAACTCCTGGAAGTTAGGATTTCTCCTACCACGCTGAGATGACCTTCTAGCTACGTTACACCCCTTCCGCAACACAGCGATGGTCTCATTCCACCAATAATACACCGGTGGATGTTGATTCGTGATTCGTTTCCTCGTCATAGTGGCGTCGCAGGCTTTTATCACCTTTCTCATAATGTCCTGTGTCTTCGCAGTCGCATTTGCACCAGCAATGAGATGGTCATCTAATGCCACCGAATATGAGCCCGGATCGAATGTGCTCACTCGCCAGCCAACGCTGTTGGTTTTCTTTGCTGTTAATGCGACTTTCTGGTCAGAACATATCTCCCAGAGTATTGCTCGGTGGTCACTCGCCGTGTAGATATTACTCACTCTCCATAAGTAGTTTCTCTTAGCGAGAGCACCACTCACGAAGGTGAGATCAACAATTGAGCTCGCCTCCCCCCGCATGAAGGTTGGTTCATCCCCGCTGTTCAGCAAGAACACANAGTAGTTTCTCTTAGCGAGAGCACCACTCACGAAGGTGAGATCAACAATTGAGCTCGCCTCCCCCCGCATGAAGGTTGGTTCATCCCCGCTGTTCAGCAAGATCACGTCCAGAGCGGACATGGCTTCCAGTACAGCTTGTCCCTTCGCGTTCGTTAGCTTACTTCCCCAGTCAACTGCCCAGGCATTGAAGTCTCCAGCTATCACCACGGGAAAGTGTTGCTTGGCATCCACAGTCAGCCTATCTAGGAAGTCTGTGAACTCATCAATGCTGAGACTAGGTGGGGCATAACAGCTGGAAAAATATATTCCACCGATCTTCGCCTTCACGAAACCATTTCTGCTTACGGTGTCTTGGAATGGCTAATTCTTACAAGCCCAGATTACTGCCTTCCCACTGGCGTCAGTAATCCAGGATTGAGTGCCAAGATGTTGATACGGCTCCGAGATCATTACCAAATCAGCCTTCAGCTCACGCACCGTTTGCGTAAGCAAATCATGTGCGTCCCCATAATGGTTGAGGTTGAGCTGCAAAACCCTGCGGACCTTCTTTACTCTAGCGCCTTTTTCTGGTGAGCTTCCGGAGTGCTGATATGTAAGCTGGGCGTCTATTGCTGCAGAGGGCACGTCGCGGATCTTTCTTGCAGTCCTTGGCTTTGTGACCGTCCCCTACACATCTTGCGCAGAGCTTCGACCGATCGACTGCGCTCCTACACTTGCTGGTGAGATGTCCGTAGTGCCAGCACTTGAAATACTTGACCGGTCTCTGTACTCTACGTATGCGGCAGTTTACCCAGTCGATCTAAATCTTCCCGTGGTCGTCCTCTCCCAGGATCTTCTTCACCGCAGCTGACGTGAGGGTCAAACAGGCAGTTTGAGTTCCACCGTATGCTCTGCGCATAGATTGGATGGTCTCAGGACCCATTTGGTGTTCCTCACCTACAGCTCTTTGTAGGACCTCAAGGACGTCCTCTTTGGATGTATCCTCATCAATGTACTTGATTTCGATATCTTCCCGGGGATCTTTGCTTAGCACATCGGCCTCTTGGCCGAGCAGGTCAGCAATGGCTGATCGTAGCTGGGAAGCTCCATCGGTCTCCTTCTTGTTGAGGATAATCAGCATGTCCCCTGCGGCCGTGTATCTGATCTTCTCGATGCAATCGCTAGCCTCACCACAAGCGCTATCCTTCTTCACTCCCCGTAGGATTTCGGAGTACATCTCCTTCTCCTTAGGGCGAATGATCAGTGCTTTTGGCCTGACCGCTGATTTCCTCTGGGTTCGCCTCCGGCTTGGGTTTTGCCGAAGCGACTCAGGACCTTCCTCAGATTTCTTCCTTCGACGCTGCCACTTCTGCCAGCCCTCACTGTCGTGAACCTCATATTTATCCGGCTCGATTTGCTGGTGTTTGCCTGCATCCCTCTGCGGTTCCGACACCCGCTTCGGTTGGATTGGTGTGGTCTCCTGTCGAGACCTTTTCAGAGCGTTAGGATCCGTTCCCGGGGACTCGTGATTTCTCTTCTTCTTGGTCTGGTGCTCATTCTGCACCCCACTTCGTGATCCCACGTCCTTCGATGTTGGCTCATGAGCTTTCGTCTTCTGCGTAGCCCCTTGCTCTGATGCACCTTGACAGATTGATCGGAGACGTTTTGCAGGAGTTTGGATGCTCCTGGCGAGCTGTCGTATTCCTTCATTGATGTTCCGCTAGTTTTTGTCCGTTATCTGGGACAGAAGATCTCCAATGAGCTTCTCGTCACGGTCCCAAGCCTGCTCCTGTCTCGATCCTCCATTCGAGTTGGTGATTTCAGTCATATTTTGAGTCTGTCACTCCACTTGTAGTATCTGAGGCCAAGTGGTCCGCCTTTGAGAAGTGTGATGGTTGGCTCTTCCCAGAATCCAAGGAGCCGGGATTGGCCACCGGGGCTTGCACCAGATCGGAACCAATGGTAGGATTTACCTCTTGAAGAGGGGTTACTATCTGAGATATTTTTGTGTTCTCATCACTAATCAACACTTTTTGTTTGGCTGTTAAACAGAGCCACTATACAACTTTGTAAGGCTGTTATAGGGAGCCCACCCTACACACCGCTTTTAGAGTTGGGCTTCTCGGAAGGTGTTGGTTCGCGCCGACGTATTTGATTTAGTCGATACCCTATATTCTGAACGGCAGTTCACAATATCGAGCATTCCCCCATCCACCACCTGGGGACACGCCACGTTGCAGGACCTTCCAACCTGTGAAAACTCTCGGAGGGTAAAGGCGTTCCTCGCCGAAAGGATCCGTGGTGTGTGTATGTGTGTGTGTACGTATGTGGTAAAAATTTTGTCCAACGATTTCTCCTGAACAAATAAAGCGATTTAATTTTTTTTTTGCAATCGATGGGTCTTCATGTAACTTAGAACTGATTAGTTTGTAGAGGAGATCGCCTCAGCAGTTCTCTCGTTATTCGCATAAGACGTAAAAAAATGTCAAAAAATGAGAATTTTTGTAAAAATCAACGATTTTACTTAGGAAAATAATGGGGTTTTATTTATTTTTTGGTAATTCATACGTCCTCATAGAATCTCTTCCTGATATGATGTTGAGTGAAATTGTTTCAGCATATGTGCGATTATTCGTGTAAACCTTTTCCTTTCAATTTTATTAAAAAATAGAAATGGTACATATCCATTCTGGGACTTACGTTTCCGGACTGCGAGGATATAGCGGTAGGAAAGTGGTCGCGGAAAATTTTGGTGCAATTTTGCTCATTTTTGAGTAATAGGGGAAGAAAGAGGGAGTGTGTGGGTGGTGCTAATAAGGGTAGAAAAAAGGACGAGTGAAGGGGGTGTGACAGAAGTGGTGAGTGGTAGGATGTGACTGGAATTTAGTGTATGAGTGTGGGAGTGCGTGTTTTAGGTTAGGAGGGAAAAGTGTGGTTATCGGGTGACCATAGGTGTGTCCAGGGTATAGTTTATAGGGGATAGCTGCGAGAAAGGGCGGAGGAAGGGCATAAGGTAGATAGAAAGGCCAGGAGGAAGTGAAAGGGAATAGCGGAAGGGGCGGCGGCAGAAAGGTGGTGAGGAGGAAGGTCAGGGGGAAGGAGAGGAAGTGACAGGCAGAGAATAAAGGAGAAAGCAGTGGAAAGGGAAAGTAGGAGAGGAAGTTGGTGGGTAAACAAGGGAGGCACAGGTAATGAAGAATGAGTGCGTTCTGGCAGAAGTCTCGCGTATCGCTACAGGTGGCGGAGACGAAAGACGGTGATCAGAAGGGGCAGAGGGAAGAGTTGGAGGGGGTGACAGGAGGGGGGAGCGATCTAGAGAAGGAGGAGGTAGAAGGAGATAGAATGAACGAATCGTACTATGAATCAGCGGGAGCGTCGGGAGAGAATTCAGAGTTGGAAAGATTAAGGGCTCGAAAAAGGGGACAGCTGAGCGAGGTGGAGGCTATACTGAGAGATCAATACCGGAGACAGGGAAAGACGGGGACAGGTTTTGGTGGGATTTACGGGAAAAGGGAGAGAGAAAGGCAGGAAGTGAAGAGCGAAAAGTCAGAAGAGGGCAATAAAAGAAGAAGCTCGGAGTCGGAGGAGTCGTCGGACAGAGGAGAAAGAGGGAAGAAAAGGAAGGGGAGAGAAGACCCGGTTGCGAAACTCACGAAAATAATTCAGTCTTTCAAGTTTGAGACGTTGGAAAGATTGAAGGAGGTAAAGGAGGACAGTGGGGCGACGAGGGAGGAGGTGAAAAGGGTAAAGGATAGCATAGAGAAAAAAGAGAAAATATGGGAAAAGATGAATGAAATGGAAAAACAGGCGATGGATTCTCAGATGGAGAGAAGGAGGGCAGAGGAGGAGAGTGCTAAAACGATGGTAGAACTGGAAAAAAAATGTGAGAAGATAGATCAGCTAAAGAAAATAGTGGAGGAGATAAGGAGGGAGGAAACAGAAAAAGCGGGGGGGAGTGGGGAAGGAAGTACAGCGGAGCCACAAATCGAGGGAAGGCTAAGAGAGTTGGAATGGAAGGAAGAGAAGCTGGAGAGGGAGAGAAGAAAAAAGAATTTGATAATCAGGAAGATAGAGCTAGCGGTGGGGGACGGGAGGAAGGAAGTGGAAGCCCTATTAACTAAGGTGTTGGAGGTGGAAGTGAGGGTAATGTGGGTACGAAAAATTGGTGGAACGGACAGGTTCGGAGGAAGTTCCGTATTAATAGGCTTGGAGGATGAAGGATAGAGGAGCTCCGTGAAGTGGGGACCCCACTTGGTTGGATTTGAACCAAAATTTCACAATTGGTAGATTTTGAGCTACTGGTGATAGTAGTAACGTTTTTCTTGTTTATAGTTTGAAATTGAGCGTCCAATTCGTTTTTGAAATACACTTAGGAATTATTCCATAGTTAGAGCTGGAGTGACATTGGATTCTCGTCTGTCATCGTTTGTAGTTGATTATAGTTCTGGAAATTTCTCAATCGGAACCGTAATAAACGTTCAATCGATTTTTTTTCAACAGTTAGGAACTATTTCATAGTTGTATTTGAAATGACGTGGGATTCTTATCTGCAATCATTTGTAGTTGATTGTAGTTTTGGAATTTTCGCAATCGAAAATCAACTGAGCGTTCAACCGAATTGATGAGTAGGAACTGATTGAAAGCTACAGCCAGAATGAGCTCGGATTCCTGTCTAAAATCGTTAGTAGTCGTTTGTAGTGCTCACAAATTTCCAATGCACCAAGAAGAAAGGGTGGTGTAGAGTTGAGATATGTAGAAGAATTCGTTTGTAGGTGTTTCTAACAGTAAAAAAAATTAAAAAGAAAAGAAGATCCTTATGAACCAACGTCCATACTTGATTGTAGTTTTGGAATTTTCCCAATCCAAACTCAAACGAGCATCCAATCGATTTTTGGAGCCCAAGTAGGAACTTGTTGACAGATATAGCCAAAATGAGCTCGGATTCCTGTCTAAAATGGTTTGTAGTTGTTTGTAGTACTCACAGATTTTCAATACACCGAGAAAACGGGGTGGCAGACAGTTGAGATATGTAAAAGAATTCGTTTGTAGCTGTTGTTGGAAGTGAAAAAAATTAAAAAGAAACAAAGATCCTTATGAACCAACGTCCATACTTGATTGTAGTTTTGGAATTTCTCCAATCCGAACTGAAATGAGCGTTCACTCCATTTTTGAAATACAGTTAGGAACCATTTCATAGTTGTATTTGAAATGACGTGGGATTCTTATCTGCAATCGTTTGTAGTTGATTGTAGTTTTGGAATTTTCACAATCGGAAATCAAACGAGCATGCAATCGATTTTTTGAGCCCAAGTAGGAACTGATTGAAAGCTATAGCCAGAATGAGCTCGGATTCCTGTCTAAAATCGTTTGTAGTTGTTTGTAGTGCTCACAAATTTCCAATGCACCGAGAAAACGGGGTGGCCGACAGTTGAGATATGTAAAAGAATTCGTTTTCTAGTTGTTGTTGGAAGTGAAAAAAAAAATGCAGAACCTTATAAACCAACGTTCGTACTTGATTGTAGTTTGGAATTTTCCCAATCCGAACTGAAATGAGCGTTCAATCCATTTTTGAAATACAGTTAGAAACTATTTCATTGTTAAAGCTGGAGTGACATTGGATTCTCATCTGCAATCATTTGTAGTTGATAGTACTTCTGGAAATTTCACGATCGGAATCGTAATAAACGTTCAATCGATTGTTTTTAAAAAGTTAGGAACTATTTCTTAGTTGTATTTGAAATGACGTAGGATTCTTATGTGCAATCGTTTGTAGTTGATTGTAGTTTTGGAATTTCCGCAATCGAAAATCAAATGAGCGTTCAACCGATTTACGGAGCACAAGTAGGAACTGATTGATAGCTATAGCCAAATGACATCGGTCTAAAATGGTTTGTAGTTGATTATAGTACTTATAGATTATCAATGCACCGCGAAATAAGGGTGGTAGAGAGTTGAAACATGTAGAAGATTCCGTTTGTAGTTGTTCTAGAAAATGAAAAGAATTAGAAAGGTAAGAAGATCCCTATGAACCAATGTTCATACTTGATTGTAGTTTTGGAATGTTTCCAATCCGAACTGAAATGAGCGTCCAGTCGATTTTCGGAGCACAAGTTGGAACTGATTGATAGCTGTGAAATAGTTAGGAACTATTCTACAACTATGGCTAAAAAAAAAGTGGATTCCTGCCTGAAATCGTTTGTAGTCGATTGTAGGATGGGAATTTTTCTAATAAACATGAAACTGATCGTTTAATCCATTTTTTAAGCACAGAGAGGGTAAAAATCATCGCAAAAAAATGAAGTTTGAAACTTGGCAGAAATCGTGTGTAGTTGATTGTAGAATCGATTTTTTTTTCGATTGGAATCGGACTGACCGTTCAATTGAATTTTTAGGACCGAGATTGTTGAGAATCGTATTCATTGTACAATGAACGTTGGATATCTAACAGAAATCATTTGTAGTTGATTGTAGTCGATTGTAAAATTGATTTCTGCTCGATCGAAATCGAACAGAATATTCATGTGGTCATTTAGGACCAATGCTTTTAAAAATCGTATTATTGGCAAAATCAACGTTGAATTCTGATCTGCAATCGATTGCAGTTGATTGTAGGAATGATTTTTTTTTATTGGAATTGAACTGAATGTGTAATCGATCTTTCAAGATCGAGGGTATTAGGAATCATATTATTGGGAATATTAATGTTGGATTCTAATCTACAATACTTTGTAGTTGACTGTAGAATTGATTCTTCTTCAATTGGAATTGAACTGATCATTCAGTTGAATTTTGAAAACCATGAGGAGTAAAAATCTCATTCATTAGGTAATTGACTTGCGATTCCTATGTGAAATCGTTTGTAGTTGATAGTAGTTGATTGTAGAATTGATATTTTTTTCGAGCAGAATTGGACTCAGCATTTCATCGATCTTTCCAGTCCAGGGGTGATGAAAATCATAGCCAAGAGAGAAACACCGTCAGATCCTCGTCTGATATCCTCTTCAATTGATAGTATCCAATTAGAAAATAGTACATTAGAGCACTAGGGCACTAAGTTCGTTTTCGACGAATGTGAAATTTACAGGTCGAGCCGAAGGCGAGGTCTGTATTCACATTCGTTGAAAACAAAGTTTGTGCCCGAGTGGTCTATAGTATTTTATGTCTAGCGACCAGAAACCGCGTTTGAACCGAGCGAAGCGAGGTTGGAAACGAAGTTTATCGGTCGCTGTGACATAATATAATTTTTCTCAATCGGAATCAAACTGAATGTTTAATTGACCTTTTGAACCCAAGGGGGTTAGTAAACCCATTGGTGGGAAAATTAACGTTGGATTATCATCTGCGATCGTTTGTAGTTGATTGTAAATTTGATTTTTGATCGATCAGAATTGAACTGATCATTCAGTTGATTTTTTGAGACCAAGGGGATCAAAAATCGCATTTAGTGGGTAATTGACGTTCGGTTCTCAACTGAAATCGTTTGTAGTCGATTGTAGTTTATTGTATTGTTGATTTTTCTTGATTGAAATGAAATGAATGTTCGATTGATCTCTCAAGAAGAAGGAAATTGAACATTTTATTTTATTTCTGGGGAAATTCACACTGAATTTTTAATGAAATCATTTGTTGTTGATTGCAGAATTGATTTTTATTCCATCG
The DNA here is from genome assembly GCF_001412515.2 of Diachasma alloeum. Classification (NCBI taxonomy): domain Eukaryota; kingdom Metazoa; phylum Arthropoda; class Insecta; order Hymenoptera; family Braconidae; genus Diachasma; species Diachasma alloeum. Next base: position 280,082 of record NW_021680431.1, read on the forward strand.
GAATAGAACCGACCATTCGCTTGATTTGTTATGATCAAAGCGGGTAACAATCCCATTCATTGGAAAAATTGACGTTAGGTTCGCATCTGGAATCGTTTGTAGTTGAGAGTAGTTGATTGGAAAATTGATATTGTTCCCACCAGAATTGGATTAAGTGTTCAATTGATCTTGTCAGCCCAGAGAATTGATCTTTATCCGATTGGTTTTCACCTAAGCCTTCAATGGATTCATTCTTCTAGGAAAGGAGGGAAGGGATGGACGAATGGTAAAAAGCTCTCAATAAGGCAAGACGACAAGGAACTGAAAGACTCAATGTTAATCAACCGCTATTTATTGAGATTAAGTTCATACATCAATTGTCAATCCCACTGTTCCACAGCTTGCTAGGGGTGGTCTGAATGTAGAAAAGCATGTGTAGCGATTTTTCTTCCGTAATTTCTTTCCGTTTCAGCTTATGAGGTTTAGCGTTAGGTGTCAATCCATCGTGTATTTTCCAGCACTCCTGGCCTTTACGACTTTGTAGAAAGAGTGCCTTATAATGTTTTGGGATTTCTGAGTCCGTACCACCTTCATGTTCGATCGCCCCAACCAATTTATACGAGTCGGTTTCGCATTGCAAATCACGTAGTATTTCACCCAATGTGAATTTACTCCTGTAAGTTTTCAAATATCCACTCTTCTTGGCTAGATTCCTCCCTTCTAAAGCTTCAATATCGATGAATAAATGGGACCCATAACTAATTATCATGGATTGTTCTTTAACACATGTCTTACAAAGTGGTGGAGTTCGAGACTGAGTGTAGATATCGAGAGATTCCTGGAGGCCCTTCAAACCACTCCTATACAGTGGATTCAGATCAAGTTCCAATACAACTTTTTCTCTACTATTCCCTTCGCCACAATCACTGCACATGGTCGACGTCGTGATCGAGGGCTCTCCCTTCAACAATCTTTCAGTAAGTATGCCAATATTAGATTCGCAGTTCACGATATTCCCATCAGGCTTTTTCAATGTCAGTATCAATTCGAAACGTAACTTATAAACCTGTTGAACTCTTCCCCTTCTTGACAATACTTTAACAACATCAAAAGTTTTCAGATCAGATTGATTGATATACTCTCTGCAGGTAACCCAATCCACATATCCAGCCCGAATACAATGGAGAATTGCATCAACTCCGCACGTATTTTGAAATTTGAGTAAACCCCGAGAAGTCTGAATGAGAGCTAAATGATTACCCTTTATCAATAGGGGTAGTTTTTTACTTAGTCTTGGCCGTGAATGGAGATTTTCTATATCTGGACAGCATTGAATGTAGATGCCATCCTCGGTTTCCTTGGAAAGTAATCCTCTCCAACCATCCTTCTCATTCAGGTATGAGTTTCCATTCCCACTGTTCGAAATATCCATTAACACTGATGGCGAGTATTTTTGAGGAGCATCACTTTTAGAACACGAATTGAGGAGAGTCGATGAAGGTATGTCGGGCTCAGATTCCAAAATGCAGATTTTTCTTCTCTTCAATACTGGATGAATTGGAGATATAGGTGATGAAGACAAATCGATGACGTGCATCTCACTCGATTTCTCCTTGGGGTTCAGCTTGATGCCATTCATAGCTGATTGACCACCCAACATAGGGGAATTACGTGCCATTGCTTCTCCATCAAAAGAATCGTTTGTCAATATGGAATCGTCGCATGTAGATTCATGAGGAGCATCTGAAAAATCGATAGGACGGACCAATGGACGTTTATTACCCAAAGAGACGCGTTGTGGTGGTTGTTCCTGAGGATCTTCTGGATGTTCTTCTGAAACATTCTTCCTTTCTTTGTAAGCTGAGTTATCCAATGAACTGAATTCGACTATTGACTTGGCAGTAGTACTAACAGGAGAATCTGGTGCATTCGTTCGTGGAGATGGTGTGGGTCGTCCACGGGATTCTTCGCTCTCGTTATGACTGGAATCGCGGTTCTCATCATCGCCACCTCCATCAGCCAAACTGCCAGCACTTCTCGGCGGAACTTTAGAATGTTTGTTGGGTGCTAATAAGTTGACGGTACCACTCAATGCTTTTAAGTGTTGAACTACGACCTTGTCAAGCCATAGACACTTCTGTCCCATCAAAATATTCTTTTTGAGATCCTCAAAATATGCTTCGCTACGTGCTGATGATGCCCTCTCAATTTCAGCTATCCCATGATCCATTACCTGACGATGAAGATTCGGTATTATGTGCGTCAATAATACAAATCGCTTTGATAATTTAACGAGCTTCTCCCCGAAACTTGGGCACGTGTGTTTATTCACAGTCCCTCCCGATATTGCGTTCTTCTTACTTTCCTTTACAATAACATTGATGAAGCTCACGATAGGCCTCTCATTGTCGTCTCCATTTCCTTCGAGTTCATCCGAATTCATGTTGCTGAGATTGGCAAAAGGATCGTCCTCCGAGTTACGACAATTTTGGTTCCAATCTTTCAAGCCCGTCTTCATCAGATTCAATAACTTCTCCCGTGATTTGTAGCACTCATCTTTACTATTGTCCTCTTGAATCTTCGGAGAGAATGCTATGGTAAGGACTGCAAGCAGAAGATTCTGGAATTCTTCTCGATTTGTTTGAAGAACTAGCAGTACTACAGAGCGTACAAAAAAATCTTTCACGTGAGGCTGATTTTTTGAAAAGCACGACTCGTTAGTTATGAATTTGATGAGATGAGCAATGTCAAGCCGTAAGACAGTCATCTGCTCGATCTTGGACGCACCATTGGACGCTGAAACTTGCGAGAACCATCGATCCTCATATTTCTGCAGAGAACATTCGTTAAAAGCCATTGTTACACCGTTCAACAGTGCTAATGAGAAATCCGTAATCACTTCCTTAGGAGCCTTAGCACCTGAACGGGAGCATCCACTCCCGAATCCAATATGCCAGAGTATTCGCATCATGTTTTGCTGACGCCATTTGAAACAATGGGAGGATTTTATCGTTTAAGCCTGTCACTGCTTGATACATAAAAGTTGGATTGTTGGAACCATCTGTTGCTGGTAACGGTGCTGATATAGTCCCTGTTCCGTCAATGCTGATCATACCAATTTTGTCACTTTTTAAAAAAATTCTGTACATGGTGAGTTGCTCAGGGAGCCAATACATAACGTATGGTTTGTATAAAGCTACCTCGCGGATGCTAGCTGAGTACTCAGCAGATTGTGCTAGCTTATACAAAGAGACAAGAGCATTATCTCCAGATTTTAATCCGAGTTCTTCCTCTATTGCTTGTTGTTTCACTTTACGAAGAACCTCTAATGAATATATGTCTGCAGGCCTGGCATCACCAAACTCCATCCGCCGATGTGCTGCTTCTCGTTGCCACAGGTATGCTGATTTTCCCCTCAACCCTTATGCCACCTCTTTCCTTTTGTCTCCTCGAAGTTGCCTCTTCTTCGTGTGAACGACTCCTCTCGTATCTAAAGTTGATATATGAAAATCGATTCCATTTTCTGTGGGCTCAGATGAACTGTATAGATGGATTTCTGTTTGACATTCGCGACAGTGACCTTTAATAGTTATAAAAGTCCCACCTGGGGATCTGTCAATTTTTGCATACTTGAAAGTAAATGGATACGGTAGCTTCAACTGTTCGAATATTGTATAGTACACCTGATCACACCAACCGTCGTCAAGAACTTCATATACTCTTTCCTTGTATTTCTTCAAGTTCAGGCCCAATTTATTCTATTCCTTCACATTCAGGTGAATAATCGTTCTCAATGCTTCCAGATCTTGGTAGTTTGGCTTTGGAATTTTCATGGACCAATTGGAATTTTTTTCGTTATTTTTTTTTGGTTTTTGTTTGTTCGTATGGATTGAACTCCTATGAAGTCGATACGACAACCCCGTCTCAGCTTTTTTGTTCTCTGTTCCACGATTTTGGGTAATGTATTGATAAAGATGGTCTTTGTGCAATTTATCCCCTGTCGCCCTAGATGCAGACTGCCAAATAGGATCCTTGTATTGCAAGTACTGCCCATCTTTCATGAAAGACCAACCATTGAAAAGCTCAAATAATTGATCACACGTAAACTGTGGTGTTTTCGGCATTGTAAAATCAGTAGAAAAAAAAGACTGGATGAAATTGAGAACTCCTCCCCAATGAACTTGACGTGACCAGATCAGGATTAGTAGAGACTTAAGACACCTACTATCTTATGTACTACTATGTACATATATACAAAACTAATTCTTAATTGCGACTCGCTTGACAATGACATTTTTTTACGCTGAGAGAGTAATAGAACTTATTTCTCCATTTCTATTCTGTTGATTCGTGCTTCCTCCTTTCTCTCTGGAAAAAAAATTAATCATTCTATCAAATTCAAATTTGTCCCATAAGGAAATGATTCAAAATTTCACAGACCGATTTGCTACTGAAGTGCTGTCTCATGAGAGATGAAATTTAGTTACTTCATAGATTTTACTCAGGAAAATCTGTTGATTCTGCACATCAAAAATTGCATCCGAATTTACTGAACCGTTTCTCTATTCTATTGGAAAGTATTTTCCATAAGGAGAGAGATGGGCGCATTCGGAGTTCCCTAGGTCCATGATTAACCGAGATATTGATGATTGTTAATTTTTTAATTGTATAATTTTCTTCGATTCACATCCAATGATAAGCCACCATGGATAAAACAAAAAAGCGAGTCCACAAAAATGGTCTGAAATTTTCTTAACTCATCTTTGAGAAATCTTTTTCTATTTATCTTCACCTTTTCGGACAGATAGCTTAGAGAAAGAAAATTGTTCTCATTTCAAATGGTCAGTTGAGGTAGTTTTCACTTTTATGTTGGTTATTTTTATCAAACAGTTTAGAAAATCTACTAATCAAAACCTATTTATATATTTTTTTTTAAATAGGCCCATCAAAAATGAAATCAGGAATTTTAAAAATGGCCAGAAACTTTCCTTGGAATCATCTGTGTATTTGAGATATAGTAGAAACCCTAATAATTAACAAGTGAATTAGGAGATCATTTTTTAATGGGTATCTTCGAAAGATCGAAAAACTTTTATAGAAACTTTTTTGTAGATCGTCTCGAGATGTGTATTATGAGTGACTTTTGTGGAAAGAAAACACTTCGTTTTTCACCCCATTTTACCGCTGTATTTTTTAAGAGTATTAAAAAAAAGATTCTTGTTCGGGAATTTCCCAAGCCTGGCGATGAGAGAGATTGTAAAAGAGTAATAGGGTAGCATCTCGAATGATCGTTCAAAAGTTTTTATTGTAACAATAAAAAATATATAAAACCCTTGATTTTTCCAACAGTGGAAACCATTTCCGCTAAAATATATGGGTTCAACTTCTGTTTATTATTCATAGTGACTCACAATTAGAATTGAGTCATGGAAATTTGTGGAAGGACCAAAACAAAGTCCAAAATTTCGAACAATATATAATTTAGAGAACTCCAATTGCACTCTTTTTTTTTGTTTTAGGCTACAACATACGCTATCATACACTATTCAGGCTTTTAATGAAACACAGAAAACTGTTTCAGAATTTTCGAAACAGTTTTTTTTCATGTAAAATCGGTAGCTTCCCCCAGATATTTTCCGGAATGGTTCATTTTCAGACAATAATAAATTCATTTTATAGCGAAAAAACGTCAACAGAAGAAATAAATGTTAATATTTTGTCTGAGAAGGACTTTTTATCGAAATGACTGAGCATTTTCCACACATGGAGAACTTGTTTATAACAATACATCATTCAATTATGGAATTTTTCTCCTCAGAAGATGCCACGGGCACAATGAAACACACTCGAGAGAAACTTTTCACATTCAAATATAGAATGAAATTTTTTTTAATTTTCCTCACCTTCGCCATTGGTACCATTGCAGTGTATTGGGAGTAGTTGTATGTATTTTGAGGAACTGATAACTGACGGAACGCCCTTGAATAGATTGGAGTTCTATACTTGGGAACAATAAATATTATGATGATTAATGAGTTCAAGTGTTGAATGCAATGACAGAATACTTGATGTAAATTATTTACTTTAAACGTCGGTGTGAAAAATAGTTTTCCTTCTCTCTAAATCTCTGAAGCGCAGCAGACACTCATGTTACATCATATAGAAGGAAATGCGATGATTATTCGACGTATGTTTCTATGTACGAATCTCGAGGAAATGTAAACTCAAATGCTCCAGAACCGTTAAAGGTAAATTATTGATGATTTCGATGGGTTCAGATGGGAATTTGGACGGACTCAAGATATGTGCTATCTTATCTACTATTATGTACATATATACATAATTAATCCTAAATTGCGACACTCTAAAGGACTACATTTTTTCATAATAAGGGAGTCGGGAGCCTTTCTCCTATATATCCATTCTGTTAATCCATATTTTATCGAAGGATTCCCTTGCTTTACCCCTCCGGAAAAAAAATNTTTCGTAATAAGGGAGTCGGGAGCCTTTCTCCTATATATCCATTCTGTTAATCCATATTTTATCGAAGGATTCCCTTGCTTTACCCCTCTGGAAAAAAAAGTATGATTTAAATAATGAATATATTGCATTTTCGTTTTTTAGTGATAACTTATTATAAGTTTAGATTAGTGATAACTTATTATAAATGGAATTGAATATTTCCAAGAATTGCGTATATATTGTATAAATGTGAGATTTTGAGACAATAACTCATGAAACATATCTGATAACTAGAGAAATAGAGAAAAAGGAATTCATATTCATATTTCATAAACATGAACATGAACATGATAAAACTTCGATCATGATTCATGGGTGAAAAATGAAACTACGGAACTGTCTTTACCAGAGCCATTGATTCCAGTGCACTTGTGATACTGTCAATAGTGTTTTTCAATACTTATTTTATTCTAATACTTCCAGTTGGTATTTCGCTAACCACCGATGAAACAATAGTGAATGGATGAAAGCTCGATACTGTGGACAAAACAAGACATATCATGATCATTGACAAGATCAATTATCAAGTGTAATGAGGAAAAAAAACATTGTGTAAATTATTTACTTCGGTGCAGCGAAATGATCTGTCTTATTTGCACAAAAGTCTGGAGAGTACTGTGAAAATATGCTCCTTAACCTCAAGACCTAGAGGGATAGTTCTGAGGATTATAAAAGAAAAGAAGGAGAATATTTAATGTATTCCTATATGCGATGCGTATCTTTGATGGAAATAGGTAGTCAAATATTCCCAAAATTCAAGGGATAAATCAATGTTGCCCAATTTTTTCTAAGATAGAAAGAACGACACGGAATGGCGGTTACTAATTAAGACGCAAATATAGGCTAGGTATCGCCCCCGGTCGGTCAGTTAGACATCATTCAATACTTATCATGCATCAGTATGTAGAAATCTTACTGTTGTGAAGGAGTTTCTCGCGCGACATTCAAACCGGTTCGATAATGAATATTTCTTCTTGGTTTGGCACTACTAATGCTGTCGGTGTCGATGATTGAGAATTGACAATGATAGAAGTGCATAATACTGATTATTTCATGCAATCATGAAACACGAAAACGATTTTTTTCAATGTCATCAAAAGATGAAAATTAAATGTCTTGTCGCAATCATTGAGCAGAATAAGGAAAATTTGATGATATTCGTACCTTCTATTTTCATTCCACTTGATTCTGAAGAAACTCAACGGAATGGTCAGTTCAATTCCGATCGAAAAAAAATCATTCCTACAATCAACTGCAAACGATTGCAGATCAGAATCGAACGTTGATTTTGCCAAGAATACGTTTTTTAAAAGCATTGATCTTAAATGATCAATTGAACACTCAACTACAAATGATTTCAGTTAGGTATCCAACGTTCATTGTACAATGAATACGATTTTCAACCATCTTCGTCTTAAAAATTCAATTGAACGGTTAGTCCAATTCCGATAAAAAAAATCAATTCTACAATCAACTACAAACGATTTCTCCAAAATGTCAAACGTCATTTTTTTTGCGATGATTTTTACCCTCTCTGTGCTTAAAATATGGATTGAACGATCAGTTTCATTTTTATCAGAAAAATTCCAATCCTACAATCGATTACACACGATTTCAGGTAGGAATCCACTCTTTTTTTAGTCGTAGCTATAAAATAGTTCCTAACTATTTGACAGCTATCAATCAGTTCCAACTTATGCTCCGAAAATCGATTGAATGCTCATTTTAGTTCGGATTGGAAACGTTCCAAAACTACAATCAAGTATGAACGTTGGTTTATAAGGTTCTTCATTTTTTCGATTTTTTTCACTGTTAGAAACAATTACAAACCAATCCTTCTACATATCTCAATTCTCTACCACCCTTCTTTCTCGGTGTATTGAAAATCTGTGAGTACTACGAACAACTACAAACGATTTTAGACAGGAATCCGAGCTCATTTTGGCTATAGCTTTCAATCAGTTCCTACTTGGGCTCCAAAAATCGATTGCATGCTCGTTTGATTTCCGATTGCGAAAATTCCAAAACTACAATCAGCTACAAAGGATTGCAGATAAGAATCCCACGTCATTTCAAATACAACTATGAAATGGTTCCTAACTGTATTTGAAAAACGGATTGAACGCTCATTTCAGTTCGGATTGGAAAAATTTAAAAACTACAATCAAGTATGAACGTTGGTTCATAAAGTTCTCCATTTTTTCGATTTTTTCCACTGTTAGAAACAACTACAAACCAATCCTTCTACATATCTCAATTGTCTACCATCCTTTTTTCTCGGTGTATTGAAAATTTGTGAGGGCTACAATCAACTACAAAGCATTTTAGACAGGAATCCGATGTCATTTTGGCTATACCGATTCAACAGTTCCCACTAGTGCTCCGACAATCGATTGGATGCTCATTTCAGTTTGGATTGGCAAAATTCCAAAACTACAATCAACTACAAAGGATTGCAGATAAGAATCCCACATCATTTCAAATACAACTATGAAATAGTACCTAACTGATTAAAAAAAATCGATTGAACGTTTATTACGATTCTGATCGTGAAATTTCCAGAACTACAATCAACTACAAACGATCGCAGATGAGAAGCCAATGTCACTCCAGCTGTAAGTATGAAATAGTTCCTAACTGTATTTCAAAAACGGATTGAACGCTCATTTCAGTTCGGATTAGAAAAATTCCAAAACTACAATCAAGTATGAACGTTGGTTTGTAAGGTTCTTCATTTTTTTCGATTTTTTTCACTGTTAGAAACAACTACAAACAAATCCTTCTACATATCTCAATTCTCTACTACCCTTTTTTCTCGGTGCATTGAAAATCTGTGAGTAATGCAAACAACTACAAACCATTTTAGACAGGAATCCGAGCTTATTTTGGCTATAGCTGTCAACAAGTTCCTACATGGGTTCCAAAAATCGATTGAATGCTCGTTTGAGTTGGGATTGGAAAAATTATAAAACTATAATCAACTACAAACGATTGCAGATAAGAATCTCACGTCATTTCAAATACAACTATGAAATGGTTCCTGTTTGAAAAAAATCGATTGAACGTTTATTACGATTCTGATCATGAAATTTCCAGAACAACAATCAACTACAAACGATTGCAGATGAAAATCTAATGTCACTCCAGCTTTAACTATGAAATCGTTCCTAACTATATTTCAAAAACGGATTGAACGCTCATTTCAGTTCGCAGTGGAAAAATTTCGAAACAACAATCAAGTATGGATAAGTAAAAAAGGATGGGATCTAGTAAAATCGAAAGTGCCAGATGGATATAGATGGAAAGTAAAGGCGGCAAAGGATGTGCACAAGAAGGGCAGATTAATGGGAGCGATGATGATGGGAATTGCAAAGGAGTTGTGTGACGAGGAATGGGGGGGCTTTGAGGTACAGGATGAGGGCAAGCAAGGGTGGGTAGAGGGAACAATAAGGGAAGGAGAGAAAGAGGCTGAGATAATAGGAGTGTATGGGAAAAGGGAGGGGAGAGAAAGATTTAAAAAAAATGTAATTAAGGTAGCGCGCTGAGAGGAGGAAGAGAAGGAAACACTCAAAAGGAAGCTGGAGATGAGAGTATGGGAAGGAGGAGCGATCGATGAGATGATTAGGGATGTAAGGGAGAAGATGGGAATGATAAAGGGGCAGTCGACGGAGATGAGTACAGAGTTAGGAGGAGAGAATATAACAAGCTATGTGAGAGAAAAAAGGAAGAAGAAAAGGGTGAATTCGAGAAGCAAGTGGAAAAGGCGATTGAGGAGGGCAAGGTATGGTAGGTGATGAACAGAGAAAGGGAAGTATAGAGAAGGAATTAATAAAGATATCAACCTGAAAGAATGGAAAGACTATTTCATGAAATTACTGGGAGCGGTGGAAATGAGGGTGGTGGGGGAAGGAAGAAGAATGATGGTAGGGGAGAAGGAAGAAGGGCTATCCTTTAAGGAGGTGGAAGGGGCGATAAAGAAGCTGAAGGGAGGAAAAGCAATGGGGGAAGACGAAATAGAAAATAAGGTATGGAAGGATTGTGGGGAAGGGATGAAGAGGATAGCCTGGCGAAATTGCGATGAAGTATGGAGAGGAGGAGGCTGGCCGGAGGAGTGGAAAGATGGACTGTTAACCCCGATAGTGAAGAAAGGGGAGGGAAAAAAAGTGGAGGATTATAGAGGAGTTACACTAATGCAAACGCTCCATAAAGTGTACGTGGCGGTTTTGACGAAGACGTTAGAGGAGGAATTGGAGAGGAAAGGGGTGGTTCCGGACAACCTGACAGTCTTCAGGGGGGGATGGGAATGATAGACATCATGTACGTGTTGACCTATGTGATAAACAAGCAGCTGTGGGAGAAGGGAGGAAAGTTGATAGTATTTTTTGTGGATTTAAAAGCGGCATTTGACTTGGTCAACAGAAGTGTGGTGTGAAGGACAATGAGGAGCAGTGGTATCTCAGAGGGCTTGGTGGAAAGGGTGAAGGAGATATACAAGGGGACAGCAAGCAAGGTGAGAGTGGCGGAGAGGATTTCAAACAAATTCTGCACGGCTAGGGGAGTAAGACAGGGATATCCGCTGAGCCCCATTCTTTTCAACATTCTTTTAGCTGACCTGGACGAAGAGTTGATAGGGAGGTGGAAGGGGGGAGTGGAACTAGAAGCGACGAAAGTGTTCTCCTTGGCGTACGCAGATGATATGGTTGTGTTAGCGAATGATGAGGCAGGAATGAAGATGGTCATGAGTTTTATGGGGGAGTACATTGCGTCAAGAGATCTAGTGATAAATGTCGATAACTCCAAGGTCATGGTATTCAGAAGGGGAGGAGGTACGGGAAGAGTGAAAAAAGAGGTATGGATGCTGGGAGGGAGGTAGGTAGAGGAAGTGAGAGGGTTCTGTTACCTGGGATGCAGATTACAATGAAATGGAGGACAGGAGGGTCAGGTAAACTGTAGGATACGGAAGGCAGGGAATGTGATAGGACCAGTATGGGGAATCGGGAAAAGGAGTTTCAAGAAGGACTGGAAAAGGAGGTTGTGGCTGTTTGATACTCTGGTATGGTCGGTTTTGGAGTATGGAGCGGAAATATGGGGTTGGGTGGAATGGAAGGGGATAGAGAGAATGCAGGAAAGATACTTGAGATGGATACGAGGAGAAGGGAGAGGGATGGCAGGGTATTTGATAAGGGAAGAGATGAAAAGGGATAAGTTAAGGTTAAGGGCAGCGAAGAGAGCGTGGAAGTTCGAAGAGAAACTAAGAAAGGGAGAGGGCAGTAAGTTAGCTAGGATGTGTTTGAGGGAGATAGAAGAAAGGGAGAATAAGAAGAATGTGTCAAAATGGGAGGAGGTCAGAAGGAGGTTCAGAGAAGAAAGAGGATTGGGGTCGAAAGGAACGGAGAGGGCTGGAGGGGAAGATGCGAGTGAGTCATTTGATCAGGTGAAGATAACGGATAGCGAAATGCAAGAGAGGGAAAGAGGGGAAAGGATAATGATATCGGAGACGAATAAGTATTATAAAGGGGTTGCGGTGGAGGGAATACCGGGGAACCTGGAGAAGGGGTGGAAAGTAGAGAGATGGAGTAGAGGGGCGAGGTTTAGGTTAGGGCAGGGGTGAGGAGGAGAGAGATCATGGGGTGGGAAAGAGGGAAAAACGTGTAGGAGATGTGGAGGAGACGAAGAGATGGGGTCTCAGGTAATGGAAGATTGCGTGGGAGAGGACGGTCAGTTTAGGAGTACATGGGAGAAAGTGTGTGAGGTGTTGAAGGAAAGTGGAGATGGGGAGGTATGGATGAAGGAGTGGGAGAGTGGAGAGAAAGTAGAGGAAGGATGAAGGTGGGAGGAAAGAGTGTGTAGGAAACAAATGGGAGGGTGGATGAAAATGGCAGGAATAAGGGTGGGAGAGTGGGTGGGATGCGTGGGGCAGCTAGGGGCAGTTTTTTTTTGAATAGCGGATAATTAAATCCTGGTATGCATCGGAGACCGGAAACGGAGGTCCCATCTCTCTCAATCTCAATCTCGCAAAATCTCAAAGCGCACTGGTTCACGGTCTTACATTAATCTCGATTGTAAATATTTGTAAATGTTTGTAAATAAAAGAATAGTGTATAGTTAAAATAAGGTTTTAGTGAGTAAGGCAAGAAAATAAGTTACTTAAAAGTGAAGCAAAATATATATAATAAATATAGTATGTTGTAAATGTTAAACAGGAAAGTGTCTGGCCATAAATTTGGAAGCGGAACCTCTTTGTATCCCTGTGGGGATCAAATAAAGAATACATACATACATACATATCCATTCTGAAGCTAACTACTAATGGAATTTGTAGAATTGAAATGACGAAAAAGAGTTATAATACGAACAAACAGTCAGATATCTTGTACCAAACAGGCTCGAACCCCTGCTTGTTTTTGAGAAAATTTGTAAAAAAATTCCCACAATTTTGGGCGCACACAGGGACGCACACACAGACATTCTCTAAAAACATCATATTTCGACGTTTTATGACGTTCCAAGTCATTTCCAAGCAAAATTAGGGAATCGAAAAATTGATCAATTACAAAGCTTTCTTTGGGAAGCAAAAAAACAGGAAACTTTGGTTCGAGTCCCTAAACACATTGGATAGAGACGACAATTTCTGGGAGGACATTATTGCGTTTCGAATAATTTATAGGTTCCGCCGATTATTAGGCCGGTTCCGTACCTTCAAAATTTCGATTCTGTTGCGGTTTCTTCTATGGTTTTTGCAATATTTGTAGGTTCGGAAAAATATATAATTTTTTTTTGAATATTGTAACGTAAAAACAAACGACTTTTTCAATTTTGAATTTTTAACTTCGGGACCCGAAGGGAGGAAATTATTGGAATGACCCAGAAAATCAATAGTAGAAATTTCATGATATCTCCCCGTTTCATGAGTCCTCGAATCTTCCTATGATGTTTATGAACACAAGTCTGTGTGTGTGTTTTTTTTGCCTTGGTCTGTTGGGAGAATGCACATACGCACAACCATCTGAGGGAGGGGATCGATGGTTCCCTCCGTCAGGTGAGTGTCGGACTCGGACAGATCGTCAATACCGACTAAACTCCAATCAGACCAGTTTCCTCTTACCCCATACTCCCCACGGGACCGCCGGTAGACATTACCTCGCGGGGGGGACGTTCTAGCGATTGCTCTTCCTCTGGTTAAACGCTGTGCCGTACGTCCTCCTTCCTCACTCAGATGTTGGGGGTGACTGGGAGGTTCATGCCTCTGTACCATCTTTTCCCTGAAATCGCTTCCCTAGCGATGTCAACGACCAGTTCAATGCCGTCAAGGGTGGATCGACCTTTTCAAAAGCCATATTGGTTATTAGCCCATAACCGTTCGACTGCTGCTTCTATTCTCATGTGGACGATGCGCTCGAGAATTTTGCCAGCTGTATTGAGCATGGAGAGAAGACGATAGGGTTCGTCCGGTGGCTTTTTCCCTTTCAGGAGCAACACCAGCGTCTGCTGCTTCCACTTTACAGGGAAGGTGCCCTTGTTAAAACACTCGTTGTACACGTCCAAGAATAGACTTGGCAATGCGCTGATAGCGGGTTTCAGTGCGATGTTAGGAATTCCATCGAGGCCGGGAGCTTTGGTGTTCCCTACTCTGCTACAGGCTTCCATCAGCTATTCCTCAGTGATTGGAGGAACCATGACTTCATTTTCTCGTTTGGCCGTACGATGTATTTCTGGTTGTTGTGGAAATAACACCGTAACGATCTTTTCCAAGAGACCGGGGCACATCGGCGATGACATGGGCTGACTCTTGAGTCGCGTCATTACCACCTTGTATGGTCAGCCCCACGGGTCATCTTCTACTTCAGCAATCAGCTCATTCCAGGGATGCGCCTTGCTATACTTGATTCTTTAATGCCTAAAGGAGGTTAGGCGGTGTTTGAGGTGAATTTGAGAGTGAATTTCTGTGGTTCCCGGTAGCTTAGTCGGTAAGAGTGCCCGGCGCGTATCTGGGAGACCCGGGTTCGATTCCCGGCTGGGTGAAGCGGAAATTTTTTCTCTCTAAATTCTAATTCTCTTAGAATTTTTTTTTTTTTGTTGAGCTCACCCCGTAACTTCTTGTATTTCATCTCCAGCTCTTCGAAGTTTGGCTTCTTTCTACCACGCTGGTACGCTCTTCTTGCTGCATTACACTCCCTATGCAGATTAGCGATAGTATCGTTCCACCAATATCCTGGTGGCCGTCGATTGGTGGTACGCTTTCTGGGCATAATGGCATCACAGGCTTCCGTGGGACTTCTCGTGATGCTGGGATCGAAGTTGCTCACTTTTCAACCTACTGCGTTGGTCTTCTCCGGTGCTGGTCCATGTCTCCGACCGGTGGATACCTCCCAGAGTATCGCACGGTGGTCGCTTGCAGTATATATCTCTGGTACCTCCCATGAAGAGTTTTCCTTTGCAAGGTTGCTGCTCACGAAGGTAAGATCCACGATCGAGCTCGCCTCTCCCCTCGTAAAAGTTGGTTCATTCCCGTTGCTGAGTAAGATCACATCCAACGACGACATGGCCTCCAGCACGGCTTGTCCTTCGACACTGGTTTCTTCACTTTCTGCATCGACTGCCCAGGCATTGAAGTCCCCGGCTATTGCCATCGAAAATTGCTGCTGCACATCCTCGGTTAGTCGATCTACGGAATCGGTGAACTCATCGATTAAGAGGCTAGGTGGGACATAGCAGCTGTAGAAATAGATTCCGCCAAACTTAGTCTTATGGACCCGAGCGTTTGGGTTCGATGTAGGGATTGATTACACGCGATTAGACAGTAGAAATAATTATCTTTATTGGAAATTGAACTTATGTGATTAGTTTACCATTTATTAAACAAATAAGTACTCGGTTTGCTACTGAAGGTGTCAGGCGAGTATAAGTATAAAAAGGTAATTCAAGACTCGCCGAGTAACTGGCCCCGAGGTAACGAATTCACCAGTCTTTTATGCACCCATGTAATTCGATTGCATCAGGGCGTTGTTCTTTGTCGCACACCTGCGAGTCATCGGGTGACGTCTCCTCGCGCGCGTGAAGGCCAGGCGTCCCGGCGCAAAGTGCTGACGCTGCGCCCCAGTTATCCACATTCGTCGTTTATACGTGAGGTTTAATTCACGAGTATTCGGCGTTATTTTATATTACCTCATTCCATTGTTTTATTTCGGATAACATATGCCACTTTCGTCACTTTATGTTATCCGAATCAGCAGAGGAATTTCATAATATTATTTGGGGCATAACATCCCTCCCCGCCAGGGAAGAAAATTACTACCCTTAGAAA
Organism: Diachasma alloeum; assembly: GCF_001412515.2. NCBI lineage: Eukaryota > Metazoa > Arthropoda > Insecta > Hymenoptera > Braconidae > Diachasma > Diachasma alloeum. The sequence goes on from NW_021680431.1 coordinate 295,887, forward strand.
TTTTCTCTACTAACCCTATCTCATCGATACAATATTTAATTATTATGGTTTTTTACATTAATAATCAATATTTTCTTACATAGTGACTAAGCCTGCACAATATTTTGTTTATTTTCCTTCCTGAAGGGTTTATATGAAGCATTTTGCTTTTAGTGTACATATTTTTATGAATTCTGTTCAATCATCCTTATCTTTGGCACGAACAATCATGAAAATCGTCGCAGAGGTTGCAAGTCAAAAATCGTCCATAACTTTTGAAATAATGCTTTTATCGAAAATTAAAGTCTAGGACCTGGATAATTGTATTTATATGAAGAATCTATTGTACTGTTCAGATTTTTGATTGGAATCTCAGGGAAGGCTGTGCCCTGAATGGGTGAGCCGGGAACTTAGAAAATTGAGGGATACGTAGTCATACGTAACAATTTACAGATTCTCAATTCAATACATACATTCTTATACTATTTCGAAATTTGACGCTTCCCTCCTGGATGCTGGCCGTGGTTTTCGACACCAGCAGTAAAGGGTCAGCCCTGAGATGATTGCTAGAATCACCATCACTCCGGTGAATATCGATGAAGTGTGTGTGAGGAACTCTCGATAGTCGAATTTCTTTCTCACAAGATTCAGATCTTCCTTCTCAGCTTCCAGCTGTACGTGAAGCCCTTCCAGTTCCATCATGTTTCCGATAACATTGGTCAGCTGGACGTCGCTCAGGTTGAATTTTCGTTGCTCTAGTTGAGTGATAGTGACGTCATCCAACGTCAAGTTCAACTTTGGATGAACATGAGTGTTGTATGTCAGAAGCAATTATCTCACAGGATTCTTTGACTCGCAGGATTCCTGAGTCCTCCAGAATATCCCGTTTTTCCTTGTCACCGCAGGTGACTACTATTCCCTCAGGTTCTGGAGTCGCGTAGAGCCATGCGTTGTCCTTTCTCATTTTTATAAGGGTGAGCCCTTGAAGCTGGAGGTGTTTCACCACACAAGTATTGGGCATCTTCTCCGGATTCATAAACATTTGCACCTCGCACGGACTCGTATTTTTCACCTTCTGTATTGGTAAAGACACAGTGCATAAGTATTGTCCGCGAATTTGCGTACAGCGATTTAATTGTCCCTCGGTCATTGGCACGAACTGCTGTATCGCTCCGTAAATTACCAGAAGTTCATTCCTCGCCTCCAAGTTCGAGTGATAGCCGTTCGTTGGCCGCACAGGAATCCTATGGGTCAGCAAAACGTCGAACGCTTGGAAGTCAAAGAATGGTATTTCTACCATGGTAATAATTTTCAAGCCGAATGCATGTACACTGACGGTGCATACCTCCTGTAGTTGATACATCTCGCCTACTTCGAGCCCAAAGGGGATACTTAAACCGTTTGGTAACTTGGCTGTTTTAAGGAGGGGACTAAACCGTCCTCTGTGAACACCCCTGTATCCAAGACCGACCCCCTGGAGTCAGTAAGTAGCTTCTTGATCTGCGCAGCATCCAGTGTAGATTGCTTCCAGTATCATGAGATGTTCGTCCACGTTGATTTTATTCATTATTATCGTTTTCTCATGATTTACTTCACTCACAGCCTCCTTCATGGACTGCATCAAGATTCCCTCGTTCTTTCTTATCGTCTCCTCTGTATGACCCGGCTGATAGAGTGTCGAGTAATCATCTCCAGTTGTTTTTCTGAACTCCTGAGAGTCCCTTCGACACCATCCCCCAGCCGTTTGAGTCTTTCATCAATTAACTGTGCAACTTGGGCATCCCTAGTACCGAATAATGATTTGGCAACGGTCCCTAGACCATCTACGAGCCCTCTGCGTTTCTTGGTTGAATCAGTGGAACTCAGCATCCCAAGAATGACATCTTTTGTCTCCGCAAAGTCCTCAATCTACTGTTCCACGATGCGTTTAAAATTCTCTCCACCTTTCCCGGCCTTTCGACAGAGTTCTTTTGCCAGGTAAAGATGTCGACGAACCTGATCAGCCCTCAACATCCAGGGTGATACATCTGTAGATGCAGCTATGCTCCAAACCTGCTTACTCAGATACAATCTTCCGACACGTTCAAAATAAATTCCAGGAGTGTGAATGAACTTTTCCACCATATGCCCCTCCCCCCTTATTTCAGATGCCATGCTTCCCAGCATCAGCATTATGAAGGGCATTGCAAAATTCATCGGCTTCCGTGCTTTTGCGAAATCACAAGTTCTTGAACTTGAGCCGGACGATGACCTCAGGTGACGTTGATGTCGACGTTGACTTGACGGCGGCCATATTTGCCGATGTTGCACCCTTTGATATAAAAGTGCCTGCCGCCCCCAGTTGGTCACAGTCCTCTCCAAATTTTTGAGTGAAACGGTTACAATACACCAAATCACCAAGATGAATCCAGCAAAGTGCCACAAGTGTGGAACAGCCGGACATGTTTTCCGAGAATGTCCTTTCGCCGCGTGTGGAACGTCCTCTAACTGTGGGATCTGCAAGAGATCCCGTCGAGTAGGACCTTGCCCATCATCAACTGCTCCTGAAGCTCCAAAAAGATGCTTCAAGTGTGACAAGCTTGAACATTTTTCTCGTGCCTGCCCATTGCGCTCCAGCAACCGTCCTGGAACCCGTGCTGCGCCTTCTACTGGGTCCCCCGTGAAGACATTGCGGTTCAAGGGCTCAACGAGAAAACCCGTCAGGAAAAGTGTGTGGGAACGACTCGGACCCCCCGTTTCCCGACCAAGATACTCTGTCAGAAAGCACCCGTATTTGAAGCATTCTGTGGATGAATTCACGTTTGAATACCTGGTAAGTCCGAATACCTCTTCCACTCTTTTATTCTCCTGCCTCTCCTTGACTCCCCAAGTCTCTATTTCTTCTAATTTTCCCCTACTTTTTGATTGTTTCATGCACCAGATTCCCCTATTATCCTGGACACGTGAATCTGGAGTTCAAGCAGCAAGTCAGGCGATGGAGAAATTCCAGTAGAAAGGATCTGAACGTCCTTTCGGATCTCTCAGTTCACTCTGACATCGAGACTGGCGTGGAAGATATCTTTAATCTCCGTCGTCTCTTCGATGAAACTCCAGTTCCTCAGCCATGCCATGTACCCCAATTTCTGGACAACAGTGAAACGACATGTCCCCTCTGCAGTCAATATCTTTGGGATTATCCAGGCTTCTTCTTCCTGGGATGGAACTGGCACACGAGACACTCCGCTAATTGTTTCGGTGTGTGACTGTACCTTGTAACTAATGGTTTAATTGAATAAACGCATTGTAAGGACAATTCTGTTTTTTCCATGAAAAATCTCTTATCCCTTAGATAAGAAAATTTCAGGTCTTCGAAGGGTTGTATCGTCCGAGGCAGGGGACCACATAGTCATGCCTCTATAAAGGGTCGTAGTCGGTTGACGTGGACTCTCTGCGTCTTTTGATTGTTTCCGCTTCGAATTACGTAGTTAACGTCCGATTTCCTCTCGACAATTTCGTAGGGACCGATCCAGGGCTGTGTCAAATTCTTTGATCTTCCGCGTCGCAGAACATCTTTTTTCAGGAGAAGCTTGTCGCCAACTTTAAACTCCATTGGCTCTGCATCTTTATCATACTGGATTTTTGATCGCCCTTTCACCTTCTCAAGGGTCTCTTTCGCCTCCTGATGAGCTGCACGTAATCTCTCTCGTAGTTCCTGAGCGAAGTCATCTAGACTATCAATATGTCAAACGGGGCGGCTGCCTAACGGCTGTCGGTAATTCAGCGCGTCTTCCAAAAATCAGCTCAAATGGCGTCATTTTTGTTGCCGTGTGCGGCGTAGTGTTATATGCAAACATAGCATATGGCAGCCACGTATCCCAATCCGTCTGATCCTCTTGAATGAAGCTTCTTAGGTACTCCGCTAGAGCGCGATGCGACCTCTCGACAATGCCATTGGTCTGCGGATGATAAGCCGTCGTCTGAATCTTCTTAATTTTCAGAAGTTTACAGACATTTCTGAATACTTCCCCCACGAAATTTGGTCCTTGATCCGTGAGAAGCCTCTGTGGTGTTCCGTATTCACAGATTATCTTCTCTGCGAACGCACGACCGATGGTGTTAGCCTCCTGTTCAGGAATGGGAATAGCTTTGCTGAATTTCGTCAGAGCATCCTGAAACGTCAGGATGTATTCATTTCCAGCGTTCGTAACGGGCAATGGACAAATTATATCCATAGCACACTGCTCAAATGCTGTTTCAGGGGTTTCTCCGACGGTCATGGGTACTTTCGTGGCTTTTCCCAGCTTGTTGATTTGACATACCTCACAGCTTCCCACGTATTTCTCCACGTCAGATATCATTCCCTTCCAATAGTATCTCTGTCTCAGTTTAGCATACATTCGTTTGTTACATGGATGTCCAGCTATCGGTGTATCGTGATATTCTCGTAGTATTTCCAAAATCTCATCGTCAGCAGGTGTAATGACCCCGCTGTCGGCGTCCGAGTTCGCCACTCTCTCCGTCTCTGTCTTTGACTGCGCTTGAATTACAACATTGATGCGACTCACTGCGTCAGCATTGGTATTTAATTTTCCAGGCTTGTATACCACCTAAAAATCATACTCCTCTAGTTTCAGACGCCAGTGTACGAGATTTGAACCTGGATCCTTGACCTTCAAAATCCACCTCAAGGGCCTGTGGTCAGTAACTACAATGAACTTTCGCCCATATAGGTAGGGTCGGAAGTGATGAGCATTCCACACAATGGCTACTAGCTCCTTTTCTATAGTACTGTATTTCTGCTCCGCAGCATTAAGCCTCCTGGTGGCATAGGCAATTGGCAGATCCTTGCCGATCTGCCCCTGCGACAACACAGCTCCTACAGCCTTGTTTGATGTATCTGTAGTTAGCAGAAACGGCTTCTGGAAATCTGGATATTGCAGGATTGGCGCTGTAATCAGAGCTGATTTCAGGCTCTCAAACGCGTTCTTCTCTATTGTCCCCCAGGTCCAGGTTGCATCCTTTCGTAGCAGATTAGACAAAGTTTTTGCGATTTTGGAAAAGTCCTTGATGAATTTCCGGTAATAGCCCGCCAGACCCAAGAAGGACATTATTTCCTTTTCGCTCTGGGGCTCCGGAAAATTCGAGACTGCTTCTATTTTACTAGGATCTGCCGTGATCCCATCTTTGGTGATGATATGACCCAGGTACACAACTTCTCTCCTCAAGAAATTGCACTTGTCAGGTTGAAGTCTCAGGTTTTCATCCCTCTGGCGCTGCAGGACCTCCCTCAGTCTCTCATTATGCTCCAGTAGATCTGGTCCAAAAATCACGATGTCATCGAGATAGACAAAACACCGGATTCCCTGCACTCCAGCCAAGACGCAATTCATCAACCTCTGGAATGTTGCAGGGCCGCCCTTAACACCAAAAGGCAATCTGTTGAATTCATAGTGCCCGTACGGTGTAGAGAAAGCAGTCTTGCATTTATCCTCTTCCTTTACGGGTATTTGACGAAAACCCGAGGCCAAATCCAGATTTGGGAAATATTTCGCATTACCCAAACGATCCTAAATGTCAGTAATATTGGGCAATGGAAATGAATCACCAATCGTGACGTCATTCGAACGTCGAAAATCGACGACCACACGAAATTTCACCTTTCCCGAAGCATCCATCTTTTTCGGCACAACGAGCAAAGGTGCAGTCCACTGGCATTTACTAGGGCGTACGACGCCATTTTGCAGCATCTCTTTGACCTGACGGTCAACTTCTCCCATCTGCGCCTCCGGTAACCGATGAGGTCTCGTGTTGATGGGTGCAGTCCCAGGTTTTAATGGAATTTCATGTTTTAGATGATTAGTCACTCCCGGAGAATCCCCCGGCAATTGAACGAGAGAATTGTATTCCTCCAAAATTTCCAAAAGAGACTCCTTCTCCTCTCTGTTCAGATGATCAATTCTCAAATTCTCAGGCAGCAATTTTATGCGATCTCTTACCTCGTACCTTTTTGAACTGTTCAGCATCATAATGATTTCTTTCAATGGCAAAGGCTCAAGTTTCACCGTCGACAAATCGACAAAAACATCATTTTCATTCGTATTGATAATGCAGACTATTGCCTGGCCGTTTACTGCTTTCGTCAGACATTCTTCCATAAAAACTTGTTTCGCCAGCTGTTTCTTCCGAACAATACCCGTATTTCTGCTACGTGTAGGTACTTGAAGTAATACCTCACTCCTAGCTTCTATTTTTGTGGGCTCTCTGTCCTGGAACAGATCGAAAGAACGTCTATTGATGATCAAAGCCTTCCCATGAATAGTTTCCACCTCTAGGCTAGGTGAAGACTAAAAATCTTCGCCCAAGATTCCCCCAAAGCAAGGGAAAGTTTCAGGTACCACTTGAAACACATGTCCAAGGTACTTTTTCCCAATTTTCAGGTATAGAACCGCCTCCCCCAAGGTTGCGACATCCTGATTGGAAATCCCTCTCAGCACTCGATTTCCCGGAGAGATTTCAACATGATCATTCAGCTTATCTTTCCGCACGAGAGATGCTTTCGCTCCAGAATCAGCCAGGAACAAAGTAGGCTCCTTCAATTCTGCTGCATTGAGTAAAATCTGGGTTTTAATCTCAGCAGATTTTGCTGGTTTTATCATCTGCCCCTTAGTTTTCCTTGAAGATTTCCTCCCCTTCTCCGAAGGTTTCACCATCATCTCCTGATAGGCCCCTACTGGAAGTACTTTATCAGCGTCAGCTTTTTCACTTTTTTTTTTTGCAAAGCTATAACAGCTATAACAGCTATTGCTGCCGGCCGCTTTATTGTGTTTGAATTTCGAGGCTATACCATCTTTGCAATGAGTAAATTCTGATCTAATTTTTTCGAACTTGCTATCCCCAATCTTTTCTTCAATTTACGACAGCCCGTAGCCTCGTGACCTGCATATCTGCAGTATTTACAAACAGTCTCGAAAGCGTTGACGCTGCGTCTTTCTGACGCAACTGGTAATGTTGACTTACGCTGCCCGTTATTACGACATTCCTTCAACTGATGTCCCGGTTGTTCGCAGGTAAAACATTTTCAGTTGATAGTCTACCCAGAGAACTTCGGTTTCCTCCGGTGGAGTTCTTCTGTGTCACTGTAATACCTCCATTTTTCCCTTTGTGCGTGCCAGATATAGTTTTCTCCATCTCAATGGCTTCTACACAAGCATCATGCAGAGTTTTAAAATTATGAGCTCGTACCATAATCTGGAATTGCCCACGTAATCCTTGTTCGAACATGAGTTTTGCAAGCGTCAACATCAGCGTTTTCAAGGCTTGTTTCTCGCGCTCGCTGAACTCACTATGAAGTCTCGGTAGGCCGTTCAAAAAATCTAAAGTGACCTCCTCTGTACGAGGCACATATTTGGTAACATAGTTTTCCCTCTGTTGCAATTTACTAAACTCCACCTGAAGCCCCAAGGGACTCTTTGTTTTCCCAAAAAGTGACTCTAATTCAGTTTTTAATTGCTCAAATGACGTTACTGTTCTATATTTCAGGTGTTTCATGGCGCTGCCCTCCAATTTACTACCTAGAATCCCCTCCAATAGGAGATCCTGAAGCTCCGGATGGATTAGCTTCCTGGCGCTGTCAACTGATTTCAAGAAGGCGTCCAATTTGTCTGAATTTTCTCCTCCGAAATTGCGAATCATCTTCAGTGCGCCCTTCAAATCGAGATGCGTCCGTATGACCTCCCGATTATTCTGGACATTTTGCTCCGCCCAGGCGTCTGCTAGCAGATCTCTGACGTCATTTCTCTCTCTTTCTGCCTCCTCCCGACGAAGACGCTCAGATTCCAGAAGTTGCCGCATTTTCTCCTCTCTTCTCCTGTTTCCCATCTCCAGAGTCGGAACTTTTTCATGCAAATCGACGATTTTCCCTTTGAGATAATCAAGACGTCTAGGCGGTTGCTCCCCGATTTTTCTACGTCGGGTTGCATGGTCTCACGACGCCCATCCTCAGGATTCCGATTTGGAATAAAACCCCCTGCTCCAAGTGCCCCCGCCTGAAAAAAGACGTTGCTTGGTGTACAAAATGGCTCTTCAGGTATTTCATTGGTCTTCCCTGCTCCTTCTTCCTCCTCCTGAATTTCCTCGATGTCATCGAAGGGATTCCCAGGCACATTTTGTGAAGTATTTACAGGGCGAAGACATACATTATTTGGGGAATTTGAGATTCTCCCTTCATTTCTTTGCGTACTATTAGCTAGCCCAGCCCTAGGAAACTCGTCCGGTAACTCGTCCCCAACCTCCTGGTGAACCTCAGCCCGTACCTGTCGCTGATTGGCGGCATGCTCTGATGCAAAGATTGGGTATATCCTCGACGCAGGTTAATATTCCTGTCAATCTCCCCATCCGAATGAAACAGATTCCTCCTTGCTCCCCGCGCAGAGAGGGAGTATGAATCAAAATCACTTTCTTGTCGACTACCATTAACTCCTGTAGTTGACATATCGATGATCTATCCCTTGGCCAAAAATAAAATAACCTTACCTGAGTAGCTACTCTCTCAGCACTATCCCTTCTTGCTAGGATAGCTTTTCCACTGTACTATCCCCTTTTTACTCGAAGGTAGTAGGGTAGGTTTTCCACTGTACTATCCCTTTTTTTACTCGAAGGTAGTAGGATAGGTTTCCGTTGGTACCACAATGATGATCTTCTCGCCTCTCGATGAAAGGTCCACGAAAAAAATCTTCGGCTTGCTTACCTCAACGGTAAACTTCTCGCTCCCGCGATGAAAACGGTTGTTACACGTGTTGGCCAGACGACCCCCAAGTAGTCCAATTCCTCAGATAATATCTCGTTCTCTATTACTGTGTAATTAGACAGTGGTTGATCAGGCCTCGGTCGTCCCAAAATTACGCTGCCACCAAATATGTGATGGACCCGAGCGGTTGCGTTCGATGTAGGGATTGATTACACGCGATTAGACAGTAGACTCGGATTGATACTGAAGGTATCAGGCGAGTATAAGTATAAAAAGGTAATTCAAGACTCGTCGAGTAACTGGCCCCGAGGCAACGAATTCACCAGTCTTGTATGCACCCGTGTAATTCGATTGCATCAGGTCGTTGTTCTTCGTCGCACACCTGCGAGGCATCGGGTGACGTCTCCCAGCGCGCGCGAAGGCCAGCCGTCGGGGCGCAAAGTGCTGACGCTGCGCCCCAGTTATCCACATTCGTCGTTTATACGTGAAGTTTAATTCACGAGTATTCGACGTTATTTTATATTACCTCATTCCACTGTTTTGTTTCGGATAACACGTGCCACTTTCGTCACTTTATGTTATCCGAATCAGCAGAGGAATTTCATAATATTATTCGGGACATATTATTAGCCTTCACGAAGCTTCTCTCCGTACTGCAAAGAGCACTCTGGAATGGGAGCCCACTGCAAGACCAGATAAGGGCCCTTTTCGTCATATCAGTAGTCCAGGGTTGAGTGTCAAGTTGTCGGTATGGCTCCGGGATCTCTACGAGATGGGGTTTTAGCTCGCGCACCATCTGCATAAGCAGATCGTGTGCAGCCTCGCAACGGTTGAGGTTGAGCTGTAATACCTTCATCGTCGTCTATTGGTTAGCTTCTGTAGCGCCTCCTGATACTCTAGACATCTGGTGCTGCCAGCAATATGAGCGCAGTTCTCCGTGTTATCCTTCTCAGTGCATAGAGCACATTTGGGCGCCTTGTCGCAGTCAGCAACAGTCACATACGTCACATCGTTGGACGTATGTCATGCAAAAATCTTTAGGTCACGACTTCTCTTGAACGAACGACGTAATTTCAATTTTTTTTTATCGATTCATCTTGATGTAGCTTAGCACTGATTAGTTTGTAAAGACGATCGTCCCAGCAGATCTTTAGTTACTCGTAAAAAACATATGGCAATACGTCAAAAATGATATTTTTTTCACAAATTCCACGATTTTTTGACACTCAACCCTGGACTACTGATATGACGAAAAGGGCCCTTATCTGGTCTTGCAGTGGGCTCCCATTCCAGAGTGCTCTTTGCAGTACGGAGAGAAGCTTCGTGAAGGCTAATATTATGCCCCGAATAATATTATGAAATACTTCTAGAGTAATGATGCGATTTGAATTGTTTTGCATGAAATCGATGCGTCTGTGTATCGAATAATTACGACTGAAATAAAAGCGAAATCCTCTCAGCAGTTATTTAATTATTTTAAAAATGCAATTTTCGCAATTTTTCAATTTCTTTTTCATTTGAAATTCTTGGAATTGGAAAAAATGAAAATACTGAAAATCGATTGAATAGAATAAAGAAAAAAAATCAACAAATGTAAAAACCTCATTTTTACACCTTTCCGCTTCAAAGGAAGGTTATCGCGAGAATGGTGTTTTCCTCTTGCAATCGAAGTTTTTTGAAATAGAAATGCAACCGATCCATTCTGAAGCATACTACCAATGGAATTGGCACAAATGAAGGAATGTCAAAACTAATAACGCATAAAAAACGGTCACCTGCCTTCTATCTGAAAAGCTCGGTCCCCTGCTTGTTTCTCTAATGAACAGAAAAAGAGGAATCGGTCGGGAAGTTATTGGTTCGACCCATAATGGGTCACACCCAATTCCTCCAATCCCTACCGGGCACACCCCAACGAGGGAGCGAGCGAAGCGAGCGACCGGGTCTGATTTTTTGATTATTTCTTTATCTATTTATTTATTGTTATGTTGCTGCGGGTATTTTTCTGTCGATGGTTTGGGGGGGGGGAGGAGCATGTGTGGTGTAGTTAGCAGCCGTGCGAATGTCGCACAAACAGGAATAGCCGATAGAAATCCTCCATCGTTTTGCGCGGGTATGCAGGTGGATATATTCTTCCATTCCTCTTTATGCGGCCTTTGCACCAAGAGGAGTAGAAGTAGGGAACTTCGCATATATAAAATAAAAATAATTTAAATATATAAATAATATAGATATATAAAATAATTTCCGTTATTGATATTTCATTACCATATCAATGGTGAATGAAAGGAATTGGATTTAGATTTTGTTGGCAAATGAAAAGCAGAGAATCCCAACTATTTTTGTCGTGAATGATGAAAATAAATTAATTAAAAAAAAAATTGGTAATGGAAAAGAAAGACTTCTGATTGGTCTCGTAGTGAATGATGAACTAATTAATTTTCTGTCATCATAATAATAGATAATGGAGGGCAAAAAGAAGTCCTATTACTTATTTTGATTCATTCATTTATTTATGTTCATCTGGAAACCTATTTCCTCCATTCAATTTTCAAAAAAATAAATTCAGGAAAAATTCGTCTCGAAAAATTGGGTTTAGATGACTCAGAATCATTTAAAGCGTGGAGATCGACTTCCCTGGCAAGTGTTTATAGAACATGTTTGACACGTTTCACGCGATTTGACACCCGTAGGTGATACGAGTGAAATCAATCAATCTGTTGAATGAAATTAGTAGTCAAAACTAAATGTTCAAATGCACCCTTAGATAGTTACTTGAAAATTGGAAAATTTCGTGGTCAGATATTGAATCAAGGCTCAAGAACAATAAGACTCCCCTTCCGTTTCACCTAACTCTTTCCTGAAAGTTTTTAATTAATAAGATGGATTTCATAGTTGATAGAAAGTTTTTGTTTCTGATTAACATCGCAGGAAATGACATTTCAATAACGATTGTTTATTGCCATAGCAATGAAATTAATCACATCATCAATCATATCTTTGATTCTATTGTTGACTGAATGAGTAATCTACAATATCCAAATGTAATTCCCGATTGTATATACATGTTTTGTTTTACAATATTTTTTATTCATTTTTTATTAATTATTCCTTTTTTTCTAGTATGATTCCCGTGACTGTTAGGCTGGAGGAGATAGAAATTGAGGTAGAGGAGCAGGATGTGGGCGTGGAGGCGATGATGGAGTTTGAGCTACCGGTGAGAGCTTGGTTCTTCGTGGTTCCTCGTCCTGTTATGCCTCATGAGCAGCTTGAGGGGGAACATGTTGCTGTGGTGGGAATATAAAAGGAGTGATATGAGGGAGGAGTTGAAGGACCCTAGGTTTAGGGTCCTCTGGGATGCTGCTTTATTGCAGTGCGGTGAGGTTCCATGGGATGAGATCATGAATTACACACCTCGTCAAAGTAATATGTGAAATTGAGTGGACATTGGAATCTCTTGATCAGGATATTCAGGACTTTTTTAGGAAAAATTTGGGTGGCAGTCATAGGATTACAAGCTCTAACAGAATTTTTATGACGTTTACGCAACTGCCCAGTAACAGGCGTATTACTACTAAGTATAGTATCATGCACGTTGTTATATATGATGATCAAAATGTCTATGTTACCCCAGAATGAATTGAAAACTCCAAAAAATTGCGAAATGCATTTTTTGTAATTTATTTCTTATTTGGGATGTCTCCATTTTATAATTATCTGTGAAGTTTTCCGATTTTGAGACTGAGTTGTTACTGATTTGATTGGGTTTTGTATAATTTTTCTAATAAAATTGGGAAAAGAAAGGAAAATTTTTGTTTTCAATGAACTAAGAAACATTTAAATTTATGTACAAGTCTAATTTTGAATTTTTCCGGAGGAATTTTTTCAAAAGCTAATGTTAAAATTGACTAGAATGGTTCTATATTGTTTGGAAATTCGAATTAAAAGATAAGAGTATCGGAAACTTAGGCGTGTCCTACCGACTGCGCCATGAAATTTTAGCTTTTATGTCCGGAGAAATTATTAGCGTCGAAGGACTATCTTTTTAATTGTTCATTAAAAAGAAAGCTAAAATTATTAAGTTTTGAATTTATTTGGACGACGCAAAGTTTACATTCTCATCTTTAAATAATAAGGAAAATTGTCAAGTGGATTTTAACTGGAATTTCCCAGGTGGAAAGAAATTTTATTATTTAAGGATAGGATTCAGTTTCACAAATAGTTGAAAATCAAGAAATTTAAAGTTGAATTTGATTGTAATTGCGAATTTTGAATCAATTAATTTACGAAAACAAAAGTATTTAAATTACCAAAATTTAACAACTGAATCATTTCGAATTTCTCGACCCCTGGAATGATCTGAAGGATCTAATTTTGGTCTTATGTTACAAATTATGTGACTCACAGTTAAGTCTGCTTTTTGCAGTTACATAGTTTTATGTGCAGATCCTTGGGTAAATCAGAGATTTCCTCATCAGCAATTTGTCAAGCTAAAAGCTAGCATGGATACTTTTGCGAATACACTTTCTTCTACTCTTTAGATTATTTTAACGAGTTTTTGACAGTTGAATTTTAGAGTTTGAGTGAGACTGTCCGTAACACTTCACAATATTCTAATTCTTTATATGTAAGAAGAGACACCACTCTCGATTAAGGGAACTATATCTCCAGCTAAAATCAATTGTTCGTTATTACTTTCTAACTATTCCGCGTAACATCGACTTTGCAACAGTAGGAACGGAAAGATTGAAAAATCGGATCGATTAAATGAACTACTTCCACCAGAATTGCTACTGATCCGCGGCTGCTTCAAGACTGCTTAATTTTGGTTTTTCGGGGGTTTTTATATCATTTTTGGGGGTTACTTGACACGTGGGGGCTCCAGCGAATTAATTTTTGATTGGTGGAAAATGTCCTATGACTGTTCCCACTCTTGAATTATTATTGGGCGAATAGTTCACATGGTTTTTGAGGTTTCTGGGTTTATCATTTCCCAATCTTTCCTCCATGTGCGAATTTCTGTATTGGGAAACGGGGGCATGCTGATGAATCATTTTCATCACTCTTGTTCTCAATTCCATTGGACTTATTAAGTTCAGGTGATGAAAAAGCTTTCACAATTATTTGTTTTTTGTTTTACATTATGTCTATATTCTAATTTTTTAGTTAATATTTTATAAAAATTTTGGACATTACACAACATTCATCAGACTACCAAAGGACATTCAAGCTAAGAAAGCTATGGTCAATATCAAAAACCGTGATTAATTTTGTTTCTTGTGGGCAGTTATAGCAGCTCTTCATCCGACGATTGTTCGTACAAATCGACCAAGTTCCTATCCTGATTTCCACTACATACTTAAATATGAAGTTCTCAGATTTCCGATGACACTTAAAGGTATTCCCAAGCTTGAGGAGATTAATGATCTGAAGATCAATATTTATAGTATGGAATCAGATGGTCATAACAACACAATCTTCCCTGTGTACTTGAGTAAGAAAATGAAAACTCGAGAAACAATCCACCTACTAATGCTTGAGAGCAATCAGCATGATTCAGACAAATCGCTCTTTCATTTGGCATGGATTTGCAATTTATCACGCTTGGTTAGTTCTCAAATTTCTAAAAGTGAAGGTTTCACATGGTTATGTGATGGATATACCTGTCACTTCAGATATCAGCATTCATTTGAGAAACACAAAGAAGACTCGGAATGTATTATAGACTCAACAGAAGATGATCATCATACTCCTCATAGTACTGCATTTCATATGAAGTGTATTTCATAATCACTATATTTTAAAAAACCTATCTATGTCTGATTCACAATCCTTGATGTATCAAAAACTATTGGGTATGAATTTCATTACAACTATGTAAAATTCAAATTTGCAAATTCTGAAAAATTGATGTATACCGATGCATTCAGTTTACTGTATCTGTTTCAAGTACCAAACATCTATGGATATATCAAATAAGATATACAAATGTTTGATACAACTGATTATGAAATTATGTACAATGAGCATGGAATACCCTTGGTAAACAAAAAAGTATTAGGTCTGATGAAGGATGAAAATGATGGAAAAATTATTGTTGAATTTGTGGGGTTGCGAGCAAAGACATATGCATTCAGGGTGTTGAATGATGATAAAGCTAAAAAGAATGCTAAGGGAGTTAAATCTGGTCCATTCAAGAAGATCACAATTGAAGATTATAAGAACTGTCTCCTTGATAATGAGCATATTGTGAGAAAACAATATTTAATGCAGAGTACAAAACAAGAGGTGCCAACGATTTGCTAGAAGAAATTAGTATTGAGCTGGGAAGATGATAAGCCTATGATTTCATCTCATACATCGAATGCTCTACCTAGGGGGTAAACCACTTATATAATTATACAAATATATAAAATTTTGGTTTGTCTCAATTTTTATTCTAACTCAACAAAAATCCACGCACATAGTTCTGCACATAGATGCAGAAAGACAAAAAAATTATATACATCAAACTTGTTGATCCAACTATTTTGAAAACAACTCAACAAGATGAACAAGTTTCGTTGAGGTAAAAAATGTGCATAAATATGGTAAAATATGCGTAAATATTGAACGAATTAAATTTGTGATATACTGACGGAAGTCCGTATCACTTGAGTTTTAGGAATGTAAGAAAATTCTACGACTTACTTCCTTGCGTAGCCTTACCTTCCAAATTTATTGGATCCTAGCCTTGAAGATCAACATCTCCTACGATAGTCAATCGGCTCAAACAATTTAAGAAACGATGATGGATTTTAAAATAACAATTACAGGTTGATCGAATTACTTCAAAGAAAAACTCCTCAACATTTATTCAAATTTTGAAGAGTTTAACAAAACGTTCCGTTTGACAGAGAGTTCTTACTATTCTATTTTGGAAAATACTTGATTAGAGAAGGTAATTTATTTAAAATGAAGAAGAGAGAGAGATTCGCTGGTAATCGGTCTGTACTATGGGAACTAGATGATTTCAACGCGAATTGTTGATTCTATATATATTAATGAATTGTTATTTTTGTTTTGTGCTCACCCTTACAATTCCTCTCAAATTCGGCGGATTACAACGGTAAATTTTAGAAGTAGGGGTATCAATTTCGAGTTTGATCCGTCATCCAGCCAATAGTTCGAATACATCCAATCGTACAAAAAAAAAATCAAAAGTGTTGTTCACTTGATTTCACCCAAAAGTCACTTTAACGAGCCTATAAGTTCTATTCACTAAGAAGATATTTTAAGAAGTTTATTATGTCAAAATTTTAGTTCACTGATGTTTAACTGAGTCTTAGCTCACAACACTTTACGCGAACCACGAAGATGTGCGTGTTTGTTCACATTTACTGCATTGACCTTTAATAGCTTCGCAAAATTACTGCTCGGTTTACCGGTCCAAAAGCCTTCGTTTGATTCAAAATATAGAACACTGATGGGATGGGGTACGAAGTTGGCAAATTTTTAATGAAGCTATTGGGACAATTACAGGAGTCGAGCGGGGAATGCTCGCAATGGCTCCTCAGGCGAGACTGATTTTTAAAAACTTGCATTCTGGTGGCGTTAGAGTGTCCAGAAAGTGCTAAGACAGCATCCTCTGGGCACACGTGCCTGTTCGTGTAATTTTTAAGTGTATGGGTTTGTCGAGGAATTTGCAGGGTTTGCAGGTGGCATCCGGCGAGGAACGAAATGAAAAGTATTTCAGAGAGCCGTGAATACGAATAAAATATTCATAAAAATTTTATATGTTGTGACCTTTCAATATTTAATTATTATTATTTCCTAAAAGGGGGATTTAGGGCAATTAAATAATGAGGACAAATGAGGGATAAAATTAACTGAATATCTATATTTCTATTAATTTACATAATAATAGATCGTCGTAAGACGCTTGAAATGCCTTTTACTTGGATCTAGGGTTATGGGTAAGGCCAGGCAACTTTTGTACACGTAAAAAGGGGATGACTCTAATGCAGATAAAAGGGGAGAAGCTAGTCGTGTCAAGGGAATGCAACTAAATATCCAAATAATAACTGAATGGGGAAGAAACAAAAGAGTGTAGGCTCACCGTTGGGGGGTATGAAGGGTAATATTGTGGGGACAAGAGGGAAAATGAGGGGGGTAACTCGTACTCACGATGGGACTTCACTCTGGCGAACACGTGGAATTCCACCGGCGCCTTGCACTCCTTCAAAATACCAGGGCGTTTTCCTGGAGAGCCTCCTTTCCCCCTCGGGGTTTCCTGGGCACCAATACTAGAGCTGGGATGAGCTCGATGTATCAAAAGTCCTCTTTTTATCCGCCAAATAACTTCCGGGCGAATTTCACTGTATTCACAATTACTACTTTCGGGGCACGTGGCGACTCACGGGGCAGCTAATGCACGAGTGACGGTCTTTTCTCTTCCTTCGCGATTCATGGGGGTTCGTCAGGTGTTGATGTCCTTCGGGTTTTAATTCGGTAGCAATCGGGCCCAATCAGTACGGGTGAGTGGTGACGATGACCACAATCCAGGGATGTCTCGCTGAGATCGTCGAGGGCGGTGGGTTGCCGAGGCCCATGTATGGGTGGTTTGTGGGGGGAGCAACGGCTCCTGCAGATTATCCGGTAGGGCCGGAACTGTTGTCTTTCTTCGGCTGGTGTCTTCGTGATGTCCAGTGGCGGGAGTAGAGGGGTGATGAGGGGAAGATCGAGGGAAGGGGTATCCAACGGTGGCGGGATTTTAGTATTTAGGGGGCAGTGTGTAGTTGGGCAAAGTGTAAAATAAAAACCAATAAAAATAAAGAATCGCCTCGTCACAATGTAACAAATTAATAATTGCATTGGTGATTTATAATGGGTAAATACGGACAGTTTTCGTCTGAATAGCGGCATTTTTTATTAATTGATGAAAAATCTGTTGAGAGTAGTGGAAGGGAAAGTTGTGTCGTGTATAAATACCCCGGTAGCTCTCGTCGTTTTGTTGTGAGGTTAACAGACGTGACTTGGCCAATACGCTACCGCATATCTCGATTTGTAATCGCGTACATTTAGTAGTGAAGAGGTGAACCGGGTAAAATCGATTTTGACTTCTAGTCAGTTTTTAATGAATATCTCGGAATCTAAGGGCGATAGCGAAATTCTTCTCATGACCCTTTTTATAACCTTCAGTTCGCTCTACAAAAAAAAAGAATGACAAAAATTTTTCCATTTCTTTTAGATTTCGAGATATTCGTCAAAAACTGACCAGTATTCAAAATCCGCTTGACCGGGCTTACCGCTTGGTTACTGAATTTTCATTGTTTTTGTATTCAAACAAACCTCCTATGCTCCATATCTCTTGAACGAATTACCGGATTTTGTTCTTCGTCATTCACCATGCTATTTTTATCTCAGTTGGATTTTTATTGCTTATTTACATAGTTCTCTTATAAATTATTTTTCAAAGCATCGTCACTCATGGATTCCAAAACAGAAAACATCTGTAATTTTTTTTTTATTCTACAAGAATTTTACATATATTTGTTGAGGAATTAATATAATATTGTCAAATTATTGCACGGTTACGGAATCAAATTTTCAGTAGGATGAATGTTAAAATTCTATTGATCTGTTTTACCATGCGAGTGACTACTACCGCCACTATCCCAACCAATCTGAACTACATGCTGCGTGACATGATTTTAGGGGTCCCACCAGCCGCTGTTTGTCCTTCTTCCCTCTATTCCCCATGACAATATATAACGTAAGACACTGTTGGCAATTCCTGCATGCGAAAGGGAGAATTCGAGTTGCGCTGCCAACTCAATGGCTTGAATGTGACCGTTCTCGTTTAGAAGATAATGGGAATGCGAAAAATGTGTATGACTGTTCGTTGCTATGGGCATATCTTCGTAAATATTGATCGGATTAAATTAATAATTGCATCAGTGGAAACCGGATTGGTGATTTATACAGGGTGTCTCATGGGAATTTGTGAAATCTGTTTGATAATTTTGTTTTTACTGAAAACAGGGAAAAAGAGAAGGAATATAGTTCTTGCTAGAGGAGAGTTGTCATTTTTATATCACCGTATATTCATTATTGAAACATGTAATTCACCCAACAATAATAGTAGCTTACAAAAATTGCACGTGACAAGTGCGATTAATAGTAAATGTTTTCGAAATGAGAGCCAACAACACTAGCGCAATAATCCAAACGTTTCCTAAAACCGTGGAATATACGTTGTAATGTTTCCTGTGGAATAGGGTGGCCAATCTATTCCCCCTCCACAAAATTTTGGATATCCCAAACCAAGAACTCGACCGCGATAAACTGTATTAAGAATTTCAAAAACTTCGTGAGTACGGTGGGGAGCTGCTCCAACCTGCATAAAATAAAACCGAAGAATTTTGTTTCTAACATTCTTTTGTACTTATTCCCGGTAACGGTAGATTCGAAAAAATTTAGATAGACACCCTTCATGGAGAGAGCAGCCCAAACAGTGATTTTCTGTGGATGAGCAGATTTCGTAGCCAAAAAATTAGGTTTTTCAGATCCTCAAAATCTCAAATTACTTTTGTTCACGTAAATGTTTAGCCAAAAGTGTGCCTCGTCAGAAAAAACGATTGATGTTTCATGCAGTTCGCCATTTTCGAACATTTGTCTCATTCTTTCATAAAATTCCTTTCGTCGCAGAATCGTCTCCTGTGTCGAACGCTGACGCATGAATATTTTATATAGATGAAGTTTCAGAAAAACGTAGAGGATGCAATGCAACGTTGATTTGGTCAATTTTAAATCTTGAGCGGCTCTCCGAATGGACGAGTTGGGATTTGCCTTGAAATACTGTTCAACTTCATCGACCTTCTCCTCTGTTGCAGCAGAGACTGAGGTACGTGGAAGAGTAGCTTTACAATCATCCAAAGTGCCGTATTCCTCGAAATTTTCAATTATTCTAAAAAAAGAATATTATCATGACTAGAAACCAACGGGATTTCTACGAAAATCTGTAATGTGTTTTGTTGTGTCATACAATCACTGTGAAAAAAAATTTATTCTAACCTCCTCAAAGTGGTTTCGCTAGCAACTCTTTTGGATCCAAATTTAGTACGAAACCCCCTAAAAGCTTCACAGTAATTTTTCTCTCTCGAATAGAAGCACTCGATGAGATATCTTTTTTTTTTGAATTGTCAAATCACTCATTACTGCTAACAAAGTAAGTCTCCTGCCACAGTTGGAATAAAACTGATTGGCCCCTAGTAACCGTAAGACAAACGCAGAGAGTCAAGGTTATTTTGGATGAGTCGGCAGATGAGTTTAGTTTTCACACATTCCTATGGGACACCCTGTATAGTGTAACTAAGAACAGTTTTCGTCTAAGTGGGCGCATTCTTTATTAATTGATGGAAAATCAGTTGAGAGTAGTGAAACGACAGGTTGTGTCGTGTATAGATACTCGATAGCTCTCGTCGTTTTGTTGTGAGGTTAAGAGGCGCGACTTCGCCGATACGCTACCGCGTATCTCGATTTGCTGATTCTCACTTGGTCAGTAATTTTGAATTTCGCCAGTCTAACTCTATTGTTGACAAATTTCCCATCAATTCGGTGACGAAGGAACTTTTCATTCATATTGTGCACATCTTTTGGTTTCAGATGAATGCTTCGATGTTTTGTATGATTATAAGACATGACTCCAGAAAGTACTAGGTGTGTGACTTAATTTTTACAGATTTTTTCTTCGCACTTAAAATTATATTTAAAATAGAAATGTATTCACGATCTTTTTTGGTTTTGAAACGATCGGACAAAAGGTTTAAGAACACGGAACGACAAGTCTAGGTAAGTTACATAACCTTTCAGAATAGCAGAGTTTACGATGGCAACTGATAAACAGCACATTCGGCACTGCATTTTATACGAATTGCAACAAGGAAAAAATGCTTCTGAAGCACGGGAATCAATGTGTAGTGTTCTTGGTACCGACGTTGTATCTTATGAAATGTGTTATTATTAGTACAAACGTTTCGGAAGTGGCAATTTCGATCTGAGTGACCAGCCGCATCCTGGACAGCCTTGAAAGTTTACAGATGCGGAATTGTATCTGGTGGGACATGAAGGGTGTGCTTTATTACGAACTCCTGGAAACAGGTCAGACGGTGGCTGCGGAACGCTACAGCCGACAACTGAACACAATGAGCGAAGAACTTGATCGGAAAAGGCCATTTACTGGGCAAGGAAGCAGGCAAGTCATACTGCTGCATGACAATGCTCGACCTCACGTTGCTCGCACGACTCAGAAGACTCTCTTAAAATTGGGATAGGAAGTTCTCATATTCGGCATATTCACCAGACTTGGCCCCATACGACTATCACTTGTTCCGGTCCATGCAGCACGCCTTAGTGGGTGAACAGTTTAAAACGCTGGACGATGTGCGTAAATTCATCGATGACTTTATCGCCTCGAAGCCTGCAAGTTTCTTTCGCGACGGGATTCGAATATTACTTGAGAGATGGCGCCAGGTCATAGAAAACGATGGACAATATTTCCAAGATTTAAGTTCGTTGTTCTCAATTTTTTTATATTGAATAACTTTACTGAAAAATGTGTAAAAATTAAGTAACACACCTAATATAACCAATCATCTGTACGATTCTTGAAGAGAGAATTTTTTCCACATTCTCTCTTTACTTCCGATGTACGGTTAAATCGTTCACAATTCGATGCTTTTAAATTACTATCAGTTGAATACATTTTTATATCGAATTTTTGCATCAGATTCTTGAATTCTTTGTTATAGAGTGCTTTTCCTTGATCGATATGTAGCTCCTGAGGTATGCAACTTGGTAGATTCCATACCTTTTGTTACATCCGATCCACTTTTGGTTTTTATTGGCACAGCCTATGCATATTTAGAGAAAATGTCAATAACTGTTAATAAGAATTTATAGCCATTATTTCCTTTACCATATGTTGACATATTAGCAAGATCCGCTTGCCATGTTTCATTGAGACCGCGTATGTCTACTCGACATCTATGATATTCCCTTCACGTAAGGTCTGTGCAGTTCCTCAACTAGAGCTTCTTTTTCTGCCTTGAACGTTTTTTTTTTCATAGGATTTTCAATGCCGTTACCAGCCAACGTTTTGGACTTCTTTTGAGGCGTTTCAATTCTTTTCCACCATCTGAATATTCTGGTGCAGCTGTTATATTGTTATCTTCATTCGATTCGATTGAGTAATCTTTACTCGGACTCTAATGTTTTCAGCCTCACATCTAGAACTCGAATGGTTTCGAGGTTGTCTGTGTTGAGAACCTCGAAACCATTCAAGTTCCAGATGAGAAGCTGATTTTTAATCACCTGCTTGAGAATCTTCATGGAAAGTGCATCATCATCTTCTACCGCATCAGCAATATTACATTATCGCTCGTTCTTCATATGAAATTGTCCGTTCGCAGTAAGCTTGACGCCTCGGCCTGGGGGTCCTTGAATCTCGGAATATTCCGAGACACAGATCCAGCAGCATTCAAAAATCGTCCAAACACATCATTTTGTACACTCATTTTGTAACTGACATATTCATAATCTATTCACTCCTAATATATCAAGTCAGCCTCCTACAATTCCTCGATGATTGAAATTATTTCATTACTAGTACTGTTACCAGCAGCTTCAGACGCATACAACAATCGGAGTCGATTTACTAGCTCATTTGGATCATCCCAGTACACATAATCAATATTACACTTTCTTATTGCAATCATTTGATTCGACAATCCTCCCCCACGTGGACAATGCATCATAAAATTCATGGGCTTTTCTCTATTACGCCGCCTCAAGCTTTTCGTTGCATTAAAATATTTCTAATTGAAATGTGTCGTCTTCGCGATTTTTGTGAATGCTCTTTTATCTCTGTCTATAATTTTCTCTACATTGGGTTCTTTTCTGAATAATATTTCAAGAACTCCTGGACTTTGATCATATTTTTCACCACCAACTACTGTTTTCTCTTCTTCAAATTTAATTGGTGTCATCCCCCAATTATTGCAATAAATGTGGATCCCCGATCTCAAGTCCAATTTTCTACTCTCATTCGAAGTGTCAACTAATTGTAAGTATTCTTATGATAAATTATGGACATCTTCATCCCACACAGAATCAAAATCATTTTCATGATCAGTATTTTTAATTTCCATGGCAGAAAAGGATGGTATAAAAGCACACGTATTCAGCTCTGAGTGTGATGGAGGTCTTCTTGAGATGTTTGAATCATTCGATTCTTCAATTCGTTGAGTTTTCATCGGAATATCAGAATCACCTGTTTTCGCCACTCATTTCTGTGACGTATCAGATCCAATAACTTTGAGCTGCTTCAATTCCTTCATTTTCCTAGGAATTTCAGTATAAGCCGATTGATCTACTAGTTATTGTAATGGTGTAACCACTGGTTTGAAAACATCATTCAAAGTTTTCTTTGTGTCTTCCCCCCATGGAGGGGAAACAAACTAACGAGATGGCTCATTAGTTTGTTTTTCACAAATAGCTTCACCCGGCTCCAAAATTTGTTGCAACACATGCTTCTCTTTATTTAAAGAAGAACTTGCCATGATGAAGTCCTGGATGCGACTGCCAAGAAAATCATGTGTGTTATATATTTGTGAAGCAATCGAATTCTCTCCTATAACGACCATCATTTAGTTCTCTATCTTTGTCGATCACTAAGAAGCTGTATTTATCGATATTCCAACATGATGAACATATGTCTTTGAATCGATTGTGACTCATATGCGTGTTAACATGGTCTACCTAGATATGTCGCAAATTTTTATCATCCTGTTTAAATAAGATCAATGAATTTGTATTGTCACGGACAAGAAGTTTTGATGACATGACATTCTCCTTACAATTTATCATCCGCATTCTGTCCTACATGATCGAAATTCATACCTGGTAATCTCACTTCCTGTTCTACGAACTTCATCCTTGATAAGTATTACTTATGACTTCCCCTGCTTAACTGTGATCAGGAGATAAACGTAGTGAGTATACAGGGTGTTTCAGAAGTACATGTACATCTGAACACCCTAGGATCAGGGGGTGATTCTGAGCAGAAAAGTCCTCTTGCACTTTTTGATCAGACTCACCCCTAAAAAGTTATTGGCAATTAAGGGTGGGCCAATGGGGAGTGATTTTTAAGCGGGCGCACATCCATGTGATATGCAGCATATGTGTGTGTGCCCGCCCCACCATTCTACGAGACAAAAGAGCGCAACGATATT
>NW_021680431.1:322124-322272 GCF_001412515.2 Diachasma alloeum
CTGCGCCGAGAAACCATTGAGTTTTTCATAGCGCCGCGACTTTCGTCGTAGTTTTAATTTTTTTATTAGAGAGATTAAGAGAT
Organism: Diachasma alloeum; assembly: GCF_001412515.2. Classification (NCBI taxonomy): domain Eukaryota; kingdom Metazoa; phylum Arthropoda; class Insecta; order Hymenoptera; family Braconidae; genus Diachasma; species Diachasma alloeum. The sequence goes on from NW_021680431.1 coordinate 322,208, forward strand.
GAAACGGAGGTTTTTGGGTGGAGAATTTAATTCTCCATCGAACAGCATTGGTTTCATTCCTTAAT
>NW_021680431.1:322600-323750 GCF_001412515.2 Diachasma alloeum
AGAGACGATTTTTTAATTAGCGGGCGAATTAATGGGGAAGCGCTCTGCGCCTAGAAACCATTGAGTTTTTTTTCGCGCCGCGATTTCCGTCGCAGTTTTTATTTTTTTATTACAGAGATTAAGGAATGAAATGAAGGTTGAAGGATGGGGAATTTAATTCTCTATCAAACAGCATTGGTTTCATTCCTTAATGTTAATTAGTAGCAGTGATACGATTTTTTAATTAGCGGGCGAGTTGTCGGGAGTCACTGCGCCGAGAAACCATTGAGTTTTTCATAGCGCCGCGACTTTCGTCGCAGTTTTTATTCTTTTATTACAGAGATTAAGAGATGAAACGGGGGTTGATGGATGGGGAATTTAATTCTCCATCGAACAGCATTGGTTTCATTCCTTAATGTTAATTAGGAGCAGAGATACGATTTTTTAATTAGCGGGCGAGTTGTCGGGAGTCACTGCGCCGAGAAACCATTGAGTTTTTCATAGCGCCGCGAATTTCATCGCAGTTTTTATTTTTTCATTACAGAAATTAAGGATTGAAACGGGGGTTGAAGAATGGGGAATTTAATTCTCCATTGTACAGCGTTAGTTTCATTCCTTAATGTTAATTAGGAGGAGAGAGATGATTTTTTAATTAGCGGGCGAATTAATGGGAAGTCACTCTACGCCGAAAAAACATTGGGTTTTTCATAGCGCCGCGAATTTCGTCGCAGTTTTTATTTTTTTATTACAGAGATTAAGGAATGAAACGGGGGTCGAAGGATGGGGAATTTAAATCTCAATCGAACAGCATTGGTTTCATTCCTTAATGTTAATTAGGAGGAGAGAGATGATTTTTTAATTAGCGGGCGAATTAATGGGAAGTCACTCTACGCCGAAAAAACATTGGGTTTTTCATAGCGCCGCGAATTTCGTCGCAGTTTTTATTTTTTTATTACAGAGATTAAGGAATGAAACGGGGGTTGGAGGATGGGGAATTTAATTCTCCATCGAACAGCATTGGTTTCATTCCTTAATATTAATTAGGAGGAAAGAGACGATTTTTTAATTAGCGGGCGAATTAATGGGAAGTCACTCTACGCCGAAAAAACATTGGGTTTTTCATAGCGCCGCGACTTTCGTCGCACTTTTAATTTTTTCATTACCGAGAGTA
>NW_021680431.1:324002-324379 GCF_001412515.2 Diachasma alloeum
AACATTGGGTTTCTTATAGCGCCGTGACTTTCGTCGCAATATTAATTTTTTTATTGCAGAGATTAAGGGATGAAACGGGGTTGATGGATACGGAATTTAATTCTCTATTCCACAGTCTTTGTTTCATCCCTTAATATTAATTAGTCGGCGAATAAATCAAATGAAAAACATAAAGGAAACATTGAGTACAAGGCGGACAAATGTCCCCCTCCGAACCTGTCCCTGTCACAGCGGGACTGCTACTACCGAGTCACTCACGCACCCGACTCACATTTACCGACAATTCGACCGGGACGCCGCCTTTCCCGTGGGGTACCAACTAACATTTTTGGAGTCAGTCAAACCCCCCGATCCGGGCCTCTACTCAGGTCTATCCT
>NW_021680431.1:324503-346388 GCF_001412515.2 Diachasma alloeum
GGGCGGGCACACACACATATGCTGCATATCACATGGATGTGCGCCCGCTTAAAAATCACTCCCCATTGGCCCACCCTTAATTGCCAATAACTTTTTAGGGGTGAGTCTGATCATAAAGTGCAAGAGGACTTTTCTGCTCAGAATCACCCCCTGATCCTAGGGTGTTCCGATGTACATGTACTTTTGAAACACCCTGTATATACTGTTCACATTCAGCCAAGTATGAGCTATGAAAGTGAAAGGATGTAAGAAGAGTGGGCGAGGAGTGTTCAATAAGATAATTAACAAAGTACCTATCGAATTACATATTCCCGGTTACCAATATTGTGGGCCAGGAACCAAGCTGTCGGAAAAGTTAACTCGTGTTGGTCCTGGTATTAATCTCCTAGATGAAGCGTGTGAGGAACACGATATCGCATACTCAAACAATCGAGAGAATCAAGATTCGGCTAGACATAACGCTAATGAAACATTGGAAGAGAACGTGGAGGCGTGTATTATCAAAAGAGGCGGGTTGGAGTGAAAGAACTACTGCTTGGGGAACAGTTACTGCTATGAAAGCTGAAACTAGCTTAGGGTTTGGATTGAAGAAAAAAGGGAGAAAAACTACAAAACGTGGGAAGAGTCTCGTGAAAAATAAGAAAACATGTAGTCGTGGTGTTGCAAAAAACAAGTTGCTCTCCAAAATATAATCAGAGCAGCGGAACAATCGAAGCGCCCTGGGGATGCAATCCAATCAGCTCTTCCAGCTGCACAGAATGCTGTCCGAAAAGTTGGGGGAAAGTGTTCCGTAAAATCACCAGGAATATAACCAGTACCCAAAAAAATTGGTGGAGTGCTACCGGTGTTGATTCCATTGTTTGCTGGGTTAAGTACCACGGGAGCTTTTGCCGGAGGTGCTGCAGGTATCGTAAAAGGTGTGAACCACGCAAAAGCAGCTAAGCACTAACTCGAGGAAAGTAAACTTTACGATCAAACAATGGAAGCAATTGCAGTGGGTAATGAACTGCATGTGAAGCCCTATAAAACAGCCGCATAAAACATTAGGCAACCACACCGTGCCCTCAGTCATGTTCTTAAATTTCTCCAAACTCATGAAATTTCCATATTTTCGAGGGTTTTATATGAGAAATGCATTGCCTATAAATGGACCACGGAAGAACGAATCAGCTATAGTTAATTTAGATGATAAAGATGGTCCTGGCACTCGCTCGGTGCGTATAAGAACCAAAAAAATTAAATAATTTATTTTGATAGGTTTGGGAATTTACAACCACCGAAAAAATTTATGGATAATTTTGGTTTTGGTAGCCTTCTCAAATACAATTACAAGAATCATCAAGAATATGCCACAGTCGTATGTGATCATCTATGCCTGAAATTTCTCAATGGACAGTTATAAATATAGCGCACATGATCGTATTAAGTTAGTTCACAGCTGAAAACCATGGGAGAATCTTTCACATTAACACTGTCAGAAAAATTCTCCATTTTGGGAGTGAATTATTCCCCCCCCCCCCTTTGAATTATCCTACAATCATCAGTATAGTTTGGCTGTTTTTGAATTATTAACATTTTATTCGATTCCATATATCACAGAAAGAAATAATAAGTTCTACTACTCTGATAATGAAAAAGAGTATACGATCATCATTCCACCAGGTAGTTATGAGATTGATGATTTTTAGAATTATTTGAAAAAGGTTCTGCAAGAAAGCGGTGATTCAAACAATTTTAGACCTAATAATGATACCTTATGTAGTGAAATGAAAAGTGATCATGGAATCAATTTTAAACCCTCGGATTCTATTGGCAGATTACTGGGATTTGATAATTGACTTTTCTCTACTGATGGAACACACGTATCTGATTTGCCAGTTAATATTCTTAAGGTAAATTCTATGCATGTGAAGTGTAATATCACTGAAGGTGGGTATATTATGTAACATGATAGAAATCATGTACTGTTCCTCGCCTGAACTGATCGCGGATTAAAGGGGGGGAAATTAGGAAATTACCCCAGCGAGGAGTCGGATCACCCAAGGCCACATTTTCACATTTAGTTCTCCTATTGATTTTATTTTTGTTCATTTTATCACTCAATTCTAACGCTGTTGCGCTCACCGCGGATTACGCGTGAACTTCGCGATGAGAGGAGTGGAGCGGAGCATCGGGCAGAGCTACGAAGTCGGCGCTATGGCAGATGACGAGTTAGCAAACCGACGAGCACGCACACACCGAGTCCGTAGAGACTCATACCAACAAGCACGCGGGAGACGATAGTCTCACCCTAGCAGGCAACTCATGCCTCTACGTGTGGACCCCCACCAACTAACCGATGTTACTGTGGTGCAAGGCCACCACATAAAAAACTCAGGCTGTAGCATCGAGGGAGCATCGGATCATGTTGACTCTGCCGCCGTTGAATGTGGAATAGTTCACCGATTGCGAGGCGCAACTCCCAAGTCTTTGGGACCATTAAGGATGTTCGACACCCTTTTAGCCAAAATTGACGTTGTTTTCATTTTTCTGGAAAATTGTCGATGGGAGTGACGTGAAAAAGTATAACGATTTTGTGGTTTGTCATTCTTTAATGGCTCACGAAGTTGCGTAGTGGTGCGATAATTTTCATGCGTTTTTTCTACAGTTTTGTGATTCTTTTTAAAAGTTCAGAGAAAACGCAGGAAAATGTTCGCACCACCTTAAAATTTCGTCATTCATTAAATAATGACAAAACGCAAAAACGTTATATTTTTTCACGTCAATTCCATCATAAGTTTGCCAGAAAAATTGAAAAAAACGTGAATTTTGGCAGAAAGGGTGTAGAACATCCTTAAATAAGGAATTATGGCCAGTGCAAATGCACCATTTAAACATGAAATCTTCGCGCGACATCGGTAGATTAGGGTGGCGGTAGGAGAGAGATTGAGGTTCCTCGGGGCAATGTATTGCCCGAGGAATCACTCTTTGCTGGGGTTCAGCTTGTAAAGTCGCTCTGCGCAATTCAGTTTATTTGCTCTTCGAGCTCATTGAAACTGCGAGTATAATTATTTTTGGGTGTTTTGCCTGGAATTCCGGTCATCTCCCAAGATTCGCTGCCGTATTTGAAGGTCCAGACCAGGTTTACCTGGAGTTATTCGCGGATCAGCGGTGAGCGTGATTTCAATTGTGAGTGTTCGCGGGGTTCATAACATATAGTCGACGGTAGCCATTTGGGCACCGTTTGAGTGTGGATAAGTAGAGTGATATTGCGAGATGCGGCAATCAGTGGCGTTTGGCCTCATTAAATGGTATTCCAAATTGATCATTCGTTTCATTTTTTGATTGTTTGTTTTTATGTGAACTGTATTTTGGTCTTTATTCGCGTGGCTCTCACGTCGTCGTCGCGTTCGGGTGATCCTCGCGTCCGGGCATCATCCACGCCATTGAATTATTTTGGTTAAGATTATTATTCATACTTAAGTTAGTATTTTCTTTTTGGCATTATATCGAGTCGGGGAATTGACCCGTTATTATTTTTTTTGTCGTTTGGTTCAAATATCTTTCATTTTACTCGGTGTCGAGTGTATTATTTTTTGTTGTCCGTTCCCACACGCTTCCGCGGTTTTCTGAGCTGGTCGTGAAAAGCACTTCGACATCGTGACCTTGTCCTTTGAAGGTTAAAAGGACTGGCGCCCTTTTGGCATGATTTCTTTGGTTCCTCTCGTTGATCACCTCCGTACTTTGTTCGGATGGAGAGATTCCAAAAGGGTTGCTGAAACTTAGTGGACAACAACGCACACAATTCCCGCGTGTGCCATTGAAAAATACGTCATAATTAATAGAAAGAAAGTTCACATCATCCATGAATTCTTACCCACCGTGCCACCAGGATATAAGATCGTTGAAATCCCGAAGATTCTCATTTACCTTCCAATTGTAGTCCAAGCAATGGATCATCTCCCGTTAAAATTGGTGGTTCAGGTCGATGAATTATCAAACTTTCAGAGAGAAATAATAACAATAAGATTCCACATCACACGTGCCTAATGGATATCGTTTTCCAGACGAAGATTGGCAAGAATTAGAAATCTCCCCAAAAGACTGGCAGTCGTCAAACACCTAGCAGACCGTTAACGCGTGAGAGAATCCAGCTCCTCAAGAGTTAAAACTTGATACCTCGAGTGTGATCATAGATAAAAAGAGCAAATAATATACTCCAAATTCTTCTGGGCCATGTTTCGATCAGCAGCAATAATCAACACAAAAAAATATAAACTACTTCATTTGCTCGACGTTTCGAATGCACAAAACATTCGTCTTCAGGTGCATTTACTATTCTATAATAGAACCATTGGAATGAAGATTAACAAATATATGTACTGACAAACTTATTGTTCAACTTAAAGCTATTGAATAATCGCCACATCATTACCTTAATTGAACCAAAATTAAGAAGGTGCTCTGTCAGAAGTCATTTCTAGCTATCATCTGTAGTCACCAATGTAGTGATTTGACGATATTAATGCACTCATTGTATTTCTTATTCCTCCAAATTAAAATTTAAAAAAATATCTGATGGTTTTTTTGAAAAATATCCCGCCACGTCAGGGTCTCAAAGATAAAATTCAGAAATGAAAATAGCCCGCAAGAGAATACTTACGTTCTGTCCTGTTAATCGGATGAAGTCTGACAGTATCTACACTGAAAATTAGTCACGAATGTAAAGACAATACAGAGTAGATGTACCCATTAGTAATGGAATACAATTAATGTAGAGCCTCATTAAGCCTCAAGTGTCACCAGTGAATCACAGGTGGCATTGGTCGTACCAAATCTCACACTCATTCCTTTATCACAGACAAATTATCCTTAATTCCATTTTTTATCAATCCAGCAATATTTGCTAATGGCATCTCATAATCTGATCGTATCCTGATCCTAATTTCGTAGAGTCATTCAGAGAGTTCACTGCGCAATCATTGTATTTTCTAATATACATCATTTCTAGTATCTCTCTCTTAAAGTTATCGCACTGTCGTTCTAAAATTCTTGAACTAGCGAAATCAAATTTGTGGTTTGTCGATTTGACGTGACTAGACAGACCGGATCGATATTTATCAGTGTTCTTTTCGCTATATATTCTTTTTTTCTCTCTCCAAAACATCGTCTCGTTTGACCGATGTAGCACATATTGCAATTACCACACGAGATTTTGTAAACGACTCCCGACAGAAGTTCAGTCCTTACAGGATCCTTTGTTGTTTTAAAAACTCCATTCAATTTTTTCTTGACCTTGGGGATTATTCGAACGTCAAAATTATCAGAAGCCCATTTTAGTTTGTCATTCAAAGAGTTCATGTATGGCAGAAACAAGGTCCTCCTTAAATCAATGCTCTCAGTGAAATTATCTTTGTTCATCTCAATGGAGTTGTTTTTCGTTTTGATTTGGCGGACCTTTTCCGATATTATTCTATTTACAAAGTGAAGGGGATAGTCATTGAACGTTAAAATTCTTTTTCTAAGAGCCACATTTTTTGGTATAAATTCTTTCCTTGAAATTTCGTATATTCTGTCCGTTAAATTTTTGATAACCTCAATTTTGTGTGAAATGGGATGGCACGAATTGTAATTTAACATCTTACCTGACCACGTAGGTTTCCTATACCAGTCAAAAACTAACTGGTTATTCCATCTAATCATAAAAACATCAAGAAACGGAAGTGCCTGCTCCGCCTCTATTTCATGAGTGGATTGCAAATGATGGTTGTAGTTATTAAAACCCCCCAAAATTTCGTCCACTCCATCATGAGGTATACACGTAAAAATGTCATCCACATATCTGAAGAAGAACGGAACTTCATAGCTGAGTTTCTTAAGACACACTGTTTCCAAATCACCCATGACAATGTTTCCGAATATCGGGGCTAACGTTGAGCCCATGGGAAGGCCGTGGATTTGCTTGAAAAATTCCACATGGAATTTCAAAAACGTATTGTTCACTAGAGTCGGAACTCCCCAAATCACCGCATTATACGTAACCTTTGTTTTCAATTTATGTCGGTGTCCAAATATCGAATCTTCCATCAGTTCGAACGGAAAGTTTGTATAGAGTGACGATACATCTAGAGAAACACATGGAATTTCAAAACCGTATTGTTCACTAGAGTCGGAACTCCCCAAATCACCGCATTATACGTCACCTTTGTTGTCAATTTATGTCGGTGTCCAAATATCGAATCTTCCATCAGTTCGAACGGAAAGTTTGTATAGAGTGACGATACATCTAGAGAAACACATGGAATTTCAAAACCGTATTGTTCACTAGAGTCGGAACTCCCCAAATCACCGCATTATACGTCACCTTTGTTGTCAATTTATGTCGGTGTCCAAATATCGAATCTTCCATCAGTTCGAACGGAACGTTTGTAGAGTGACGATACATCTAGAGAAATTAGTTTATAACCACTTTGTTCGGTTTTCCACCGAATTCTTTACTCCACACACACACTTACAGACACGCATGCACTCACACTAGCTTGAACAGACTAGCAAAACATCTGTACCTATTAATACAAATTGTTCGAGATATTCCCCTTTTTCTGTTTTTTCATTAAAATCCTTGTACGCACGCTAACGTGTGCAAAAATCGAGATATTTACTCATTATCAAAATACTCGTCTCGATATCATCCATCTAGGTCAATCAAAATATATGTACCCATTTATACCAAAATTTTGAGATTGATTTCAATTAATCAACAGAGATTCATTTCAATTAATCAACTTTTTATAAGCGATTTTACATTTTTGGTATTCCCTAATATCTTTGTTCGCACAATAACTTGAGGAAAAATTGGGGTAGAAATGTGACGTGAGAAAATAGTTTCTCCTGTAAATTGAAAAAGGGAATTACTATTGATCCATTCGGAAGCTTACTACCAATGAAATTGATAGAAATAAAAAATTAAAATACAAATAACACATAAAGTAACAGTCACATGCCTTCTGCAATATAGGAGCGGTCAACTGCTTGTTTTTTTAAAATTATTTCCGAAAATGAATTATTTTTGAGACCTTCGTTTTTTGGATCATCTAACCGACGTTTCTAGTTCCCATTGATTTTGAGCTGTTTTTTTTTGTTAATCGGATAAGTTCATTTTTTGAATCTGAACCTGCGTGATTTGTTTTTTTTCCTCATTGAACATCGTTCAGTGCTTTTGATCAACGTATACTTCTTTTAATCAACGATGTCGTCTCTTGATGCCATACTCATTCTCCAGAGGACCCGCGCTAACTTCATTGAAAATTTAAGTTTGGATCTTCTGAAGGACGATCCTTCGAGGCAATGCGTCGTTGCCCTTCGTGAAAAGCGGGCTCTATTCGAGAGTTATTTCAGCAAGTTGAAGATCACTCACAAGGAGATGTTCACAAACTCTTCGGGCTTTGAAGTCAAGGAGCTGCTCGTTTCCGGATCTATTAGGTTCGGAGTCTTTAATCGTGCTCTATCTCAATTTGCGTCAGCCAAAGTCCTTCTCTCTCAGCTCCTAGACAAGTGCAGTCAAGATGATTCAAGGTAAACTGTGATAAGTAAATTAAGGATGCACGATAGGCCGGCGGATGCACCATCATCAAATGCGAATGCTCACTCTGAAAATATCGTCTAGCTCGATCAGTCTGTAGCAATTCATAATGCTTCAGCGGACAGTGGTGACCCAGTGAACCTTGCTCCCAAAATATAGTCCACGTCTAAGACATCACAAGGGACAAGGAAGGTGCAATATCCCTGTTCCTTCTACCAGGGGGATCATTACATCGCCTCGTGTGATGCGTTTGGGAATCTGACGACCATCGCTAGGAAGGAATTCGTCGACCGGCTCTAACTCTGTTACTGCTCTATGGGGAAACACAGTATCAGGGTGTGCCAAACCACTCGTAGATGCAATCACTGCCAAGAGAGGCATCCTACCCTATTACATCTCGATCGCTTCCGTCATCCAGCTCAACGTGGTCGTGCGGTTTATACAGCTCCTCTCACCGATCCGGGAACTGAGCATCAGAATACTTCTCCATTGAACCGCGTACCTATCGTGATTTATACTCACACAGGTGGCCACCGTTCAACCCTCTGATTTGTCCAGCGTTCAGAAGTCCGAACAGACCAATGTCAAGGTGTCTGCCTCGAACACTCAGGCCTCCAAATCGATCAGCATTCAAGCGTCCGTCACAACCGAAGCTCTCGCATCTGAATCGACCAGCTCTAATGCCTCTGAATCGACCAGCTCTAATGTCTCTGTCAGTGTTCAGGTCTCCACTCCGACCATCAAGGAGACCGAGGACTCAATCAAGGATTGGAGCCTCATGTGAAGTTGATCATCGTCTCCTAGTAAATCGACCAGCTCAACGATTTATCGTATTGCCCTGCGGATAGATGTTACCTACAAATTCAAGTGTTCTTCGTCTTCGGCTCAGTCGGTAACCACTTGTTGATGTTGACCAGATGAGCTTGGCAGGTGTTGCGCAAGCACTATGAGGGTTGAGGGTCTCCGAAGCACTTCAAGTTGGCTTGTCTGACGTCTCTTCAGGTACATCGATCTCATTTAGTGCTCAGAGCTTGGTCTCCCTGAAGCTTCGTCTCATCAAGTCTTACAGCCCCTCATATCAGCTGAAGTGACAACCTTCTGTCTTCAGATGAAATCATCAACTTTCTGACCCCGCGGGGATACTGCCCCCGGACAAGTTTATCGTATTTCTGGCAATGTATGTCAGCACTGACTCGCTGACGGCGGGCGGGTAAATGGATCGCTCATTCTTCCCTCTCGATTTATTTTGATGCTCAATATTCTATTCTGATATTGAAAAATGACTCACTCGACGGCTCATTCATCGAATAGCTCTACGAATTCATAATTCCTCGAACGAGCTGTCGGACCTTGATGAGGATTTACGCCCCTCATTATCGAACCGAGCTCAGTTTAGGAGTAAGTCTTTCGGGGATCAATGGAATTTGCGCCTCGATGACTTCTGATTGTACTTACATTGAGATCATCACGTTGAGAGTTTGCTCAGTACATATCGATAGACCTTCGTCACCCGTCTCTTGAATTGAACCTTGTGAAGTCAGTTCTGAGTTGAACTTTCACCGGATCAGCGTATAAAAATATAAGTCAGACACATGCCACTTTTCCCTCAAAGGGAAACCATGGTCCAGCGATGATCAGCGTATACGATCCCATTATGTGACCCCAGGATCAGGTCAATAGTTAGGTGTTCGTATTGGAAAAATAACGAATGGTTCTACGTTCGATCAACTCTACGTCAAGAACATTGTTCTGAACTTGCGTAGGCTGTTGAGAAGTAGTCAAACAGCATCTCAATTGAGATCAAACTCCAGAGAAAATTTCATCTCTATCTGGGATTGACTATCGATATTTTTCATCCGGAGTGATATCTTGTTCAACTCATTGAACTTGGTGAATTGCCCTGAGTAATATTGGATTCTTTTGTTCAAGTTAGTTTCGCTAGATTATCACCGACTATCATGATCTGCACAGAGTTGAAACTGCGTCAATAAGGTGTCACGAGACGTCATCGCTAATCTCCTGAACTCTCTTAATGCTCAACGTGCTCACTGTATCAGAAACGTTGATCAGGAGTCATGAACCTTGTCCTCAAATCTGATATCAACCGATACCTTCACTTGACCATAATGGAAGGATTATGAATCCGTCGAATTCTCGTCGAATCCGTCGAATTCTCGTCAAAGACATTTTCACTCATTGACCAAACCAGGACTGACTGTCCAATAGTCGTACTGCCCATTTTGAATAGCATTCACAGATCTGTACTGCTCTGCTCAACAACGAGCACAGTCATCATCACCTGACTCACGCTGAACATTGGTCTAACAACTTCCAAGGAATTCGCGACTCCGACGGATTTGCGGGGACTCATATTTGGTTAACCACAGCTCAGCTCACGGAATAGAAGCTCTGGTGGTATAATCCATCGTGGCTTATGAACGGTTGATCATCTTGGTCAGCTCGAAAGATCTCTTCAGGGAACAGCAGACTTTGAAGAGAAACCTTATGTCGTACTCGATGAGAAAATCCAGCGTCCGCAGATCTAGGATCTCATACCGTTTTACGTCCATTCTCATGCTCCTTAGGACCACAACCATTTGTCAGCGTTTTCTTGCCCGGCTCAGAAGAATCCCGAAATATTTATCTAACAAGGAACACTACGCAGGTGTCCCCCTCCGATTTTGATGAAACTTAAATATGTTATAGGGGACCCAAAACTAAGGGACACATATTTTTTTTAGCTGCCCATATTGGGTTTTAGGGGGTGGAAGTGCTCTCTGAAGTTGACCACCTCTCGGGGTCATTTTTCGATTCCACAAATAAGGAAGCTTTTTGAACAACTCTTTTGCAGTGTATCATGAAGGTCACAAGGAATGATGAAAATGCAAATTAGAACCGTCTCGGGGAGTGAAATATGGAGGGTAAACTACCCTTGTGAAAATTCATTTTTCTCATAGAAAAAAAACTTTTGATGGAAATCCTATGGGATAAATTCCATTTGAAAAAGTAGAAAAAAATACAGAATACCTGTTTTGATTATTTTTACTCGAAATTTAAAACTTAAAAAAATAGATTTTTCGTGAATTGCGAAATTTCAAACTTTTTCCTGTACAAAACGAAGCTTACGGCTAATGATGGGACAGGACCCAGGAGTGGTATCGGGGAGGTTAACTACCTTTGGAGGGGGGGGGGGAATTTGTTTTAATATGGGAGAAAAAATATCGATGAGAATTTTACGAAACACATTTCGTTCGAAAGCATGAGACAATTTAAAGCACATATTTAGGATTTTTTGCACAAATTAGAATTTTAAGGTAAGAAACATCGATTCTTTGAAAAATTATGGGTTTTAAATTGTTATAATAGACTGATCTTACACGGAATGATAAGTGAAACAAATGAAATAGTTTCCGGGAGTGAACCTTGAGGGCTTAACAATCCTCATGGTTTTAGGGGAGGGTGGGGCAAAACGGCCCCCCTTCAATTGTCAATAACTTGTGAATGACATTGTGAAAATTCCCAGTTTCAACTTCATTTTGAAGATAATTTTTCATTCTTCAAAACGAGCTCTAACTCATCCCAATCGGATTATTGAATCGGAAAATATTGACGATTGAAGGGGGGCCGTTTTGCCCCATCCTCCCCTTTATCGAATCGATCGGACCATCCTCATTCATTTTCAAAAGAAATCAGTAATGACCATGAATCTAAAAAATTTCACCGAAGGCCAGAGTACAGATTCCATTAAATGGCACCCATTTCCAATTTGAAGAAATGAGTTATGATGAAATATCTTGAGGAATTTAAATTTTCATCTGTATATGAACGTCGATGGGTAGTACAAAGAAGAGCCGATGATTTTGTGTGGTAAATAATGGATCGATGATAAAATGTATTTCGGTTGCTCTTAGCGCTTCGATGTGATATCGTTTTCAATGAGACGTAAATGGAGACATATGACAATACCATTCTGTTTGATAATGCAGAACCACAACTGAAGAATATTCGGGAGTTGTAAACATATTGATGCAAATGGCTCATTTGTTATCTGAGGATGAAATTACTCTGATCAATATAACTTATACGATATCAATGTTTCATTTCCATCCCTCTTGTGAATTACAATCAGTCTATGAACATACATCGAAGAGAAAAGTAGTTTTTCGGTGAGTGTCGTGATCTATATTTGTTCTACCATGAAAGGTAATCCGATCAACGTTATCCGACTTCTGATGGCAACATTTGAAGTTCTCAATCTTGCTGAAACACCCGTGAACAACGAGGAACGTGAATTAGCAGACACGTTCGAAAGGAAATTGATTCAATCAATGGAGGAATATAATGGAGTTGAAATGATCGAAGAAACATCCCTGGATTTTCAAGAGCCTTACAAAGATATCGAAATGATAGCGGTCGAGGATAAAGAATTTCAACCACATACAGGAGAATCACCTGACAGTTGTTCAGAGGATGAGGAACCTGTAGATTTCGAATCTAAAAAGAATGCCGTTGACTTCTGGAGAAGTAGAAGAAAGAAGAAGAATCTCTCTATAGAAATTGTTTCCCATCGATTCAGGAAGGTGAAATCGCGTAGACAGTTACGAAGCTGGGCGAATCAATAAAGGAGGGACATACATGGAGAAGTTGAAACGCATTTCGGAGTACATGTTAAAGAATATGAAGAATGCTATCGATGTAGGTTTGATCGTCCACGATACTGACCTCCGAAGGTGGGCCCTGCAAACCCGGAAGGAAATCGGCTTCGAAGACGTTCGTTTTGCAGCTTCGTCCAGGTGGTTGCATTATTTCAAATGAGCACACCGCATAACATCCGGGAACATTAACAAATTCATCACCAGAAAAACATTAGAGACTCGAGAAGAGTTACAAAAAGAAGCGGACAAATTCCTCCTGAAAGTTCGGTCTTATTGGGATACGTATGGCCCAGAAAACATTTATAATACTGATCAAAGTGGTTTCCAATTGGAAATTCATTCAGGGCGAACGTTAGCTAAAGAAGGTACTAAAGAACTAGCGTGCGTCGTACAATCGAAAACTTCAACGACACATAGTTATACAGTACAACCTCTGATTTCTGATAAAAAATTACTTTCATCTCTCTTCCTGGTTTTGAATGAACCTTCTGGAACTTTCGGTCCAATAGTGGACCAAAATCTCTTCAAACCTGCGAATGTAAACCGCTTCAAAATCGGGAAAACTCACTTCACGTATGACAATATTTAAGACCTAACAAACATGATATGTTCTATACAATAATTAGGATTATCATCTAGTACTTGATTTTTCAGGGGATTTCAAAACCTGGTTGAAGGAAGTCGCTTTCCCAAACGTGGGTCCTAGAAGTCTACTGTTAATCGATTCCTGGAGTGGACACTGTCCTCAAGTCGTGAAAGAAATTACTCCGGATAAAGAATTATTAACTATGCTGATACCAAAGGGGACTACTGTAAAAATTCAACCCCTTAACGTATATGGTTTTAGGATATGGAAGAATTGTGTTCGTCATTTTTCGGAAAGTGTCGTCCTCATGGACTATGATATTAATTTACATTTGCGGAACAATATCATAAAGTTACAGTCTTTAGTCCATAATCAATTATCATCACCAAGGTATCATAATTTATTTCGTTATGCTTGGTTTCAGTGTGGTTACATTTCTAAAAAACCAGATGAATTCGAAAATCTTGTCGATTTTGCATTCGGGCAATCATCTGATCCACACTGTGATATTGAAGGCTGTTCCAATATTACAGTAGTTGATGCTCATGGTGCAAAAAATCACTTTGCTGCATTTTTTTGAAGAATATCATTTTTTTACGCATTACGTCCCCTAATACTATCTATAGTGTAGATTGATCCCAACAAAAAGTATGCTGATTGAGAACATAATACTGCAAGGAATAAATGGTCTGAGCTTCTATAATAATATCAATGTATATTCTGAATTCCAACATTTGGGGATTACTACCATCATTGTTTCCTTTCCATATCGGATCTTCATTCAATCCTTACCATTTAGTTCGGACTATGGTACTGTGATATAAGTAGACGGATAATTAAAAGGTTGTAATTCATATATAACTAGCAATGGACATTTTCATGGGTTCAAATTTCGATATTTCTTATTATTCTTTACTCTTTTAAATGAATTCTGTCCACTAATACAGGGTATTTCAAAACAACTTTTAAACCTCGTAGGGGTAGATGGATAAAGTTATGAGGAATCCCAGAAAAATATTTTAAAATATCCCAGTTAACTTGAATTTAAATGATTGAAGATTGAAAGTAGACAATAGCGTTGACGGGTTATTGCGCTCGAGCATGGGTGGAGACGGAGCAAGGATATGTGGCAACCGTGTGCGGTATTTGTCACTGAGCTTGTGCCGTGAACTTGACCGTCTGCATGCACGTCTGTCACCAACCTTTAGGTCGGTTAGGAAGGAATACCATATGGATACAGTGCCATCTACATTTCCCGTGAATGTAGATGGCACGGTCATTGATGATGAATTTGAGTTACTTGAAGCTGCGGGGAGATTAATCGTATTTCGAGTGAACTTACGGCCGTAAGAAAAATGATTGAAAAATATGCATTTTTGAGGTATTTTTTTGTCTCAACGCTTGTCGGGAGGGTGCGAGGTTTTAATTTCAGGGGATTATTCCACAGGGTCATGGGAAACGATAAGAAATGATAACGGCTACTGGAGTATTGTCAGGTTCAGGACTTTTTTGACGGAACAACATTCGCCGATCATGATAATGTCCTTTGTGGTGGTCCAGAATCAGCCGTCACCTCTAGCATTATCATTGATGAACATAATTACTCCTGCAGTAATTATACTTCAGGATTTTCTGCAGGATAGTTTCCAGGATTCCCTCCAGTACATTTTCCAGGATTCTCTCCAGGATAATTTCCAGGATCCTCTCCAGGACTTTTCCCAGGATTATCTCCAGGACAACTTCCAGGATTTTTCTCCAGGACATTTTCCAGGATTTTCTCCAGGACATTTCCCAGGATTATCTCCAGGATAATTTCCAGGATCTTCTCCAGGACATTTCCCAGGATTATCTCCAGGATAATTTTCTGGATTTTCTCCAAGATGTTCCGCAGGATAACTTTCATGATTTCCTCCAGGACATTTTCCAGGATTTCCTCCAGGATAATTTCCAGGATTTTCTCCGCGACATTTTCCAGGATATTCTACAGGACATTTTCCAGGATAATTTCCATGATTTCCTCCGCGATATTTTACAGGATTTTTTCCAGTACATTCTCCAGGATTTCCTTGGAAAATGTCCGAGAGAAAATTTTGGAAATTATCTTGGCGAGAATCCTGAAAATTATTCTGGAAAGAATCCTGCAAATTATCCTATAGGAAATCCTGCAAAATGCCCTGAAGAAAATCCTTGGAAATTATCCCGGAGGGAATCCTGCAAACCGTCCCGAAGGAAATCATGGAAATTATCCTGGAAAATGTCCTGAAGACAATACTGGAAAATGTCCTGGGGGAAATCCTGGAAAATCTCCTGGAGAAAAACCTGGGAATGAACCTGGAGAAACTCCTTGAGATGATCCTGGGAAATATCCTAGAGAAAATCCTGGAGATTATCCTGGAGAAAATCCTGGAAATTATCGTGGAGATAATCCTGGGAAATGTCCTGGAGAAAATCCTGGAAAATGTCCTGGAGAAAATCCTGGAAGTTATCCTGGAAATAATCCTGGGAAATGTCCTGGAGAAGATCCTGGAAATTATCCTGGAGAATCCTGGAAAATGTACTGGAGGAAATCCTGGAAACTATCCTGCAGAAAATCCTGAAGTATGATTACTGCAGGAACAATTATGTTCCTCCAATGATTATCATGCTAGAGGTGACAGCTGATTCCGGACCACCACAAAGAACATTATCATGATCGGCGAATGTCGTCCCGTCAAAAAAGTCCTGAAGCTGACATTACTCCAGAAGCCGTTCTCATTTCTTATCGTTTCCCAGGACCCTGTAGAATAATCCCCTGAAATTATAACCTCGCACCCTCCCGATAAGGGTTGAGACAAAAAAATACCCCAAAAATGCATATTTTTCAATAATTTTTTCTTACGGCCGTAACTTCACTCGAAATACGATTAATCTTCCCGCAGCTTCAAGTAACTCAAATTCATCATCAATTACAGTTCCATCTACATTCATGGAAAATGTAGATGGCACTGTACGCATATGGTATTCCTTCTTACCCGACCCAAAGGTTGGTGACGGACGTGCATGCAGACGGTTAAGTTCACGGCATAAGCTCAGTGACAAATACCGCACACTGTTGGCACATATCCTTGCTCCGTCCCCACCCATGCTCGAGCGCCATAACCCGTCAATGGTATTGGCTACTTTCAATCTTTAATCATTTAAATTCAAGTCAACTGGGATTTTTTAAAATATTTTTTCGGGATTCCTCACATTTTTATCCATCTACCCCTACGAGGTTCAAAAGTTGTTTTGAAACACTCTGTATAATTAAAACTAACTCCCAGAAAGGTTATTTAGCCTCCAAGTGTTACTTCCAGAGACTCATCACTCGTCTTTATTATGTATATAATAAAAAAAATTGTATATAATAAAAAAAAAAGTATATTACTTTCAATTTTAATTTGGGAAAATGAATCGCAGGATGTGCTTTGAATTGTCTCATGCTTTCGAACAAAATGTGTTTCGTACAATTTTCATTGATATTTTTCCTCCCTTATTAAAAAAAATTCCCCCCCCCCCCGAAGGGTAGTTAACCTCCCCGACATCACTCCTGGATCCTGTCCCAATGGTTTCTCTCATCATTAGCCGTAAGCTTCGTTTTGTACAGAAAAACGTTAGAAATTTTGCAATTCACGAAAAATCTATTTTTTCAAGTTTTAAATTTCGATTAAAAAAAAAACAAAACAGGTATTCTGTATTTTTTTCTACTTTTTCAAATGGAATGTATCCCATGGGATTTCCATCCAAAGTTTTTTTTTCTATGAGAAAAATGAATTTTCACAGGGGTAGTTTACCCTCCATATTTCACCCCCCGGAGACGGTTCTAATTCGCATCTTCATCATTCCTTATGACCTTCATGATACACTGCGAAAGAGCTGTTCAAAAAGCTTCCTTATGTGTGCAATCGAAAAATGACCCCGAGAGGTGCTCAACTTCAGAGAGCACTTTCACCCCCTAAAACCCAATATGGGCAACTAAAAAAAAATATATGTCCCTTAGTTTTGGGTCCCCTTTAACATATTTAAGTTTCATCGAAATCGGAGGGGGACACCTGTGTAGTATTCCTTGTAAGACAGCTCTCACTCCTGGTGATATCCAACAAGCTCAAGTCTTCTGGATAAAATAGTCCGCGCATCTCTCCACTAACAGCCCTATCCACAGAGCAGGAGCTGAGTTCATCGAATCCACTCAATCGTTTGACAGCGTTTTTGGACCACAGGATGTCTTTCGTGGTGGCGGACGACCCAAATTCGCTCAACTCGATGGCAACAATAAGCATCAGGTCATTGTACCGCAGGACTCTTTGGTTTGATCAGCTCATTATCAGCGAAGCTCATCTCAGAACTCTCTATGGAGAGACGCAGCTCATTCTTGACCATCTCAGATGATCTGACTGGATTCTCGGAAGATCACCAGTAAGGTCATTCATTCTCAAGTAAATTTCGTGCGCTAGACAGCGAAAGATTAGAGGGCAATCGGTCATGAGTCAACTCCCCGTTGCTCGGCTCACAGCTGGCCACGCGTTCCTCAACACTGGAATTGATTACGCTGGACCAGTATCGCTCCGCTCTTGGAACGGACGTGGTCATAAATCATACAAAGATGGCTCGCAATGTTCATTTGTATAGCTACCGTCCGCGGTTCATCTCGAAGTCATTTCAGACTATACATCTGACGGCCTCATGTCAGCATACCGTCGACCCTTTGCCCGGCGTGGACTCTGCAGCAATTCGTTCACTGACTGCGGCACAAACTTCCTCGAAGCAGTCAAGGACCTGCGTAAGCTCTTCTCGGTGTCATCTCAGGAATTTCATCAGCCGTGCTCAACTCATGAAGGCTCGAATCGTTCTCTGGGAACGTTGCTGAAGTCAGCACCCTCACCTCAGGACAGTTCCTGATCGGTGAAGCTCTGACAGCTCTGACTGAACCTTCTCTGGAATAGTTGAACGTCTCCCGATTGTCTCGATGGTAGCTCATCTAGCAGAAGCTCCAGTGCTTTTTGGAACGGTAGTCCACGATATTTTTTTCAGCATCTCCAGGCTCGCTCAAAGTGGCACCACCCTTCGCATAACATTAAGATCGGCCCTATAGTCCTTCTCACCGACGAGAGATTTCCACCGATGAAATGGCCTCTCGCTCGCATCATTGCTCTCCATCCTGGTAGAGATGGACTTACCAGGATGATCACCATTAACACGTCTAGCTCAATTCTTCAACGGCCCATGTTGAAGCTCGCTCTGCTGCCCGTCTTGACCAGCGACACATAAGATCCTCTCGACCAGCTATACTGCGGACCGTCTCATGTGAAGTCAGCTCTACTCCGTTGGGTTCATCGTTAGTCCATTCTCGGATCAGGTCATGACAAAGATTTACGACCCTCGCCTTGGCAACTGGCTCAGATTGGACGTGAGTCTACCGGAATCAGACGGAATTTACGACTCCAACGATTCTGGCAGCACTCACATTTGGCCAGTACTGATGAACACCAATGGTGATGTTGACCAACGGAAATATTCTTGTCCTGAACTTGTTCAATCTCTTTTTGTTACAGACCAGTGCAAAAAGGTGTCAGCGATTGCTGACGGCGGTGGAGAATGTTCGGTTTTCCACCGAATTATTTATTCCACACACACACACTCATAAACACGCATGAATTCACAATAGCTTCGCTAGCATGCACGCATGGCCTACACACAGCTGATCTGCTCTCTCCTCAGATGAGATGTGGCCTCTCACCTCTGACACCTAAGGCGCCACTTGATGTACAGGTGTCCAGTGAACGCCCCTATTTTTAAATTGGGTTACGTTTGTATCTGCGATGATTGACACCTGCCACCTTGCGGTCATTTAGTCGCTCTGACTTACATTTCGGCCGTTGTACTCTGTCCATATCGCTCTGCGAATTGCTATTGTTCCGCGTATTAATTGCCCTACGTTATTTAATACGTTGAACCGCGTTATATACTATTGTGACCCGCGCTAATTATTTTGAACATCTCCACTAATGAAAGCAAGTGTAAATATTGGCTTCAGTATGATTAAATTGACTAAGTTTGAGCAACGTGCTTCGCGTATGTTTCTTGATCCTCGGACTCCTCCCGTTAAACTCCATTTGATGTTCGGCCATCCTTTAAATATTCCTCCAGATGCAGATGCGGCATCGAACACCACTTGTTATTTCAATATGTTTTATCTTATCAATGAAATCATAACTATTTTTTACGTTGGTAAAGTGATTATTCATCAAAGATTGCAGAATGTTATGAAAATATCTTCCGAACGCGTGAAGAGGCTCTTCAATTGAGGAAACAATAGGCCTGTATGTTAATTCTGATTTGTGGATTTTGGGTAACAAATAAAACCTCAGAATTAAACTATATCTTTTCTGGTTAATAAGTTTTTGTGCATTCCCCTATGTAATTCTTAAGGTACCAAGATTCAATTAATTTATTATTAACCTCTTCTGTCACTGCTGAGTTAAGATTTGGAAGTTCTAAATATGGAAATAGTTCATTTAATCGGTCCGGTTTTTCAATCCTACCTTCGATTACGCGGGATAGTACTGAATTAATAGTAAGTTATGAACATTTGAAATTATCCGGGAATAAAATTTCTTTGACCGAGAGGTGAATTTTCTTACAAATAAGGAATTCGTTCATTGTGACGCGTTGTGGACAGTCTCAAACAAACTCTTAAACTCTTAAAATTCAACTGTAAAAATTTATTAAAATATCAACGAGTAGAAGAAAGTGTTTCCGTGAAAGTATCCATAATTGCCCTTAGCACGACTAATTGCTGGTGAGGAAATTACGGATTTACCCAGGGATCTACAAATACATCGATTAATTTATAAAAAACAGACCGAATTGTGAGTAACAAAATTTGTAAACCCAAATTTGAATCCTTCAGATCATTCCAGGGGTAGGAATTTTAACTACATACATTTCTGTAAAATCACGCATATGTTTTTGTAAACCGAAGAGTTATTCAAAATATATTTAAATTCAAATTTGATTCCCATTACAACTCCAAATTTCTTGATTAGTAATTAGTCTCAATTCAAACAATTTAAAAAAAAAACTATCATTATATTTTACTGAAAAGAATTATTATTATTTCAAATAATTGATTTTTCAGTTCTATAACTATAACATTTTATTATTATTATTATCATTATTATTCTTATTATTACAGGTATATGTATATACTACTGTATACCGCCACCGTCCTTCTAACGGCAAGTATTATTAAAAACTATCATTATATTTTACTGAAAAGAATTAAAATTGGGTGGTGCCAGATGGTATGACCGTTGTGGTCTTTTACCTACCCGTCCCAGTACCTATGCGGTACCCCAGCCTAATTCCCTACCCGCACTTGCCTCTAAGCTAACTTATATCTAACTCCACATAACTAACTCCACATGCACTGGGTTCGTTTTCCGGCGATGAAAAAATCTTTCATCACCGGGACTCGAACCTGCGCTACTAGGACGCTATGGTTTATAGGGCCAGCACGCTGACGACGAGCCCAAAGACGTCCTCTTACTGAAAAGAATAATTACTATCCCTAAATCTAACCCTTTTCCTTTATATTTTAGAAAAAGGTAAGAGTATAAAACTTTGCGTCGTCCAATACTTATAAAATCTAATAATTTTAGCTTTGATTTTAATGTGATAATTAAAACATATCCTTTCGACGCTAAAATCTTTCTCCGGAGATAACAGAGGCTTCGAGACGATAAATTCATCGACGAATTTACGCACATCGTCCAGCGTTTTAAACTGTTTATCCACTAAGGCGTGATGCATAGACCGAAACAAGTAAGAGTCGGAAGGGGCCAAGTCTGGTGAATATGCCGCGTGCGGGAGAACTTCCCATCCCAAGTTGAAAAGGGTCTTCTGAGTCGCGCGAGCAACGTGAGGTCGAGCATTGTCATGCAGCAGTATGACTTGCCTGCTTCCTTGCCCAGTAAATGGCCTTTTCCAGGAGTTCGTAATAAAGCACACCCTTCATATCCCACCAGATACACAGGAGAATCTTCTTTAAGTGGAGGTTCTCTTTCGACGTCGATGTACTGGATTGTCCGGGATCTACCCACGACTTTTTACGTTTGGGATTCTCGTAAAAAATATACATTTTATCACCCGTCACAATTCTCCACAAGAAGTCCCTTTTTTGTTGCCGGGTAAGTAGTGAAAGGCACGTGTTCATAAGTTGACCTAAGTTGTATTCGGTCAACATATGTGGGACCCATCTTCCAAGTATTTGGATTTTTCCTATTTGACGCAAACGCTTAGAAATAGTTGTTCGAGTGACTCCTAACTGAGCTGCAAACTCTTGTTGCGTTTGCGTTGAGTGTTCATCCAGTAGTGCTTGCAATTCCGCATCTGTAAACTTTCAAGGCTGTCCAGGACGCGGCTGGTCACTCAGATCGAAATCACCACTTCCAAAACGTTTCTACCAATAATTACACATTTCGTAAGATACAATATTGGCAACAAAAACACTACACATTGATTTCCGTGCTTCAGAAGCATTTTTTCCTTGTTGGAATTCGTATAAAATGTAGCGCCGAATGTGCTGTTTATCAGTTGCCATCGTAAACTCTGCTATTCTGAAAGGTTATGTAACTTACATAGACTTATCGTTCCGTGTTCTTAGACCTTTTGTCCGATCCTTTCAAAACCAAGACCGAGAATATATTTCTATTTTAAATATAATTTTAAGCTCGAAGAAAAAATCTGTAAAAATTAAGTTACTCAGGTCGAAGCGATGTAAAATAACGATAAAAAAACAAAGTTGATAATTTTATTAGGTGTATAATTTAATCCTTCCGTTTTTGTATAAAAAAAAATGTAACGTTATAAAATATACAGGGTGTTTCAGAAGTACATGTACATCTGAACACCCTAGGATCAGGGGGGAATTCTGAGCAGAAAAGTCCTCTTGCAATTTTTAATCAGCCTCACCCCTAAAAAGTTATTGGCAATTAAAGGTGGGCCAATGGGGAGTGATTTTTAAGCGGGCGCACATCCATGTGATATGCAGCATATGTGTGTGT
>NW_021680431.1:347805-348266 GCF_001412515.2 Diachasma alloeum
TATTGAGTATTAAATGCTCAACACGTTGGCACAAATTTCATCCCTTAGTCGCAATTAGGGTGGCAGGAATGAATTTGTGAATGGAAAAAAAATTTTTTTTTCAATCTCCGCACTTTGGCGAATTCATTTGAAAAAAAATTTTTTTTTCAATCTCTTCGTCCTTTCAAAAATTCACTCCTTCCTCCCTAACAGGTGCTGCTCATTGTGTATTAAATGCTCAACACGTTGGCACAAATTTCATCCCTTAGTCGCAATTAGGGTGGCAGGAATGAATTTGTGAATGGAAAAAAAATTTTTTTTTCAATCTCCGCACTTTGGAGAATTCATTTGAAAAAAAATTTTTTTTTCAATCTCTTCGTCCTTTCAAAAATTCACTCCTTCCTCCCTAACAGGTGCTGCTCATTGTATATTAAATGCTCAACACGTTGGCATAAATTTCATCCCTTAGTCGCAGTTAGGGT
>NW_021680431.1:348364-421222 GCF_001412515.2 Diachasma alloeum
AAATTTCATCCCTTAGTCGTAGTTAGGGTCGGAGGAATTAATTTTTGAATTGAAAACAAAATTTTTTTTTCAATCTCTTCGCACTTTCGAAAATTCACCCCTCCGTCCCCAAAAGGTGCTAAGGGATGAAACTCGTGTCGTTGAATTGAGCATTTAATACTCAATAAGTGACCCAAGTTTCATTCCTTCGCTACAATTCAGGGGGGAGGGATGAATTTTCAACCGAGACGCGCGTTCCCCGCGCCAGTCGACGCTGTAACCAATGAAAAGATGATCGGTTGATCTTCCATTGCGTGTGGAGGGGGAATTACGTTCCCCCATTCATTTTCCCCTCTTCGTCATTCCAGCGAAGAGCGAGAGAGAGACAGAGAGAGAGAACAATATCGTTGCGCTCTTTTGTCTCGTAGAATGGTGGGGCGGGCACACACACATATGCTGCATATCACATGGATGTGCGCCCGCTTAAAAATCACTCCCCATTGGCCCACCCTTAATTGCCAATAACTTTTTAGGGGTGAGTCTGATCAAAAAGTGCAAGAGGACTTTTCTGCTCAGAATCACCCCCTGATCCTAGGGTGTTCAGATGTACATGTACTTCTGAAACACCCTGTATAAATACTAGATCAATCCTCGAAATATCATCCATCATTTTCGATGACCTTGCGCCATCGATCGGGCAACATACGAATGCCATCGCGAAAAAAACTTGAAGACTTTGAGGCGATGAAGTCATCGACGAATTTTCGTGTATCGTCTAGACTTTGCAAGCGTTTTTCCTCCAAGACGTGCTGCATTTACCGGAACAGATGGTAGTCGGAAGAAGCCAAGTCCGGTGCATAAGTTGCGTGCGAGACAACCTCCCAGCCCAAGCTTAAAATCGTTTTCTGTGTCGCGCGAGCAACTCGAGGTCGAGCGTTATCATGGAACAACATGACTTTCCGGCTCCCTTGTCCAGTAAATGGCCTCTTTTCATCAAGTACCTCGCTGAATTTGTACAATTGTTGACTATAGCCTTCTGCAGTAACCGTCTTACCCGTTTCCAAAAGTTCGTAACAGAGCATACCTTTCATATCCCACGAGATGCAGAGGAGAACCTTCTTCATGTGAATTTTTTGTTGGGAAGTGGATGGTTGTCCAGGATCGAGCCATTACTTTTTCCATTTGCGATTAGCAAAAAAAAAGATTTTTCATCTTCCGTCACAACCTTGACAAAAAATTTTTTCTTCTAACATTTGGCGAGTAACGAAAGGCACGTGTTCATAGGTTGGCTGCGGTTATGTTCAGTCAGTTCGTGTGGAATCCATCTCCCCACCTTTTGTATTTTCCCATTGCGTGTAATCGTTTACAGATTGCTGCTTGAATAACTCCGAGCTGAGCTGCAAGCTCTTTTTGGGTTTGCGTTGAATCTTTGTCGAGTAATTGTTGCAATTCAGCATCTTCAAATTTCAGAAGCTGTCCAAGGCGTTCCCGGTCACTCAGATCGAAATCACTATCTTTAAAGCATTTATACTAATATCTACACATATCATAAGACACAATATCATTTCCGAGAGTGGGACAAATCGAATTGTGGGCTTCAATGGCTTTTTTGCCTTGTTGGAACTCGTAGAGAATACAGTGCCGAATGTGCTGCGTATCGGTCGCCATTGTATATACTACTGTTTTATGGAATTACACAGTTCTTACAGGCATAATATATAGCGTATAAAAAACAGTAAGGCTCACACGTCAAAATCGCAAACGAATGAGTAAATATTTAAATTTTAAATAAGACACCGCGCCCAATGAAAAAACGGGAAGATTAATGCCGGATTTGAGATCTGTGGAATAAGCGAGCGATGAGCGAGATGTAAATAGATTTTTACGGGAGCCTGAGAGGGTCCAAAAAACACAACACGTGCACGTTGGTCAACTCAGTCAATTTAATCACAATAAAAAAGTCAAAAATACACTGATATAGACACAGTAGAAATGAGTAAAAGTTTATGCGCCGATCAACTAACAATTTAGAAGCGATGAACAACTAAATAATACGCAGAGCAATTAATAAAGCGTCAAGCAAAAAAGAGTAGCAAAAAGCGCGTGCACTAGTCAATGGCCGTTATGCAAATGAGGCCGATTAAAGGATCACAATATGGCAGGTGTCAATTATCGAAGGTCCAAACGTGCCCCAATTTAAATGGGGGCATTCACACGACACCTCTCCATCAAGTGGTGCCCCAGGTGTCATAGGTGAGAGGCCACTGGTCATCTTAGACTATTGCGCAGGCCAGTTGAGCGTAGCCATGCAAGCATGCGAGCGGAGTGAGTGTGCGTGAGTGTGTGCGTATGTGGGAGGAATAAATAATTCGGTGGAAAACCGAACATTCTCCCCGGCCGTCAGCAATCACAGACACCTTTTCGCGCAGGTCTCTATCAAAAAAAAATATTAATCGAGCTCAGAGCAATAATTTTTCGAAGAGCAACATCACCGATTGAGCTCATCAGAGACGACCAGCTGTGAGTACTGCCAGAATCGTTGGAGTCATAAATTCCGTCCGGTTCCGGCAAACTCACGTCCAATCCGAGCCAGTTGCCAAGGCGAGGGTCATAAATCCTCATCATGACCCGGTCCGAAAATGGACTAACGATGAACCCAACGGAGTAGAGCTGACTTCATATGAGACGATCCTTGATAACGCTGGTCGCGAAGGTCGTATGTCGCTGGCCGAGACGGGCAGCAAAGCGAGCTTCAAGATGGGCCGTTCAAGAGTTGAACTAGACGTCTTGATGGTGATTACCCTGGTGAGTCCATCTCTACCAGGATGAAGAGCGATGACGCGGGCGAGAGGCCACTTGGTCGGTGGGAATCTCTCGTCGGTAAGAAGGACTATAGAACCAATCCTGATGTCGTGAGTTGCGTGGTGCGACTTCGAGATGGACTGCAGATGCTGAAGATAGCAAGTGGATCAATTTTTCCAAAACTGCTGGACCTTCTGCTGGATAAGTTGCCAACGAGCGACGTTAAAATCATCCAGAGAAGACTCAAGTACCGCGGCCAATTCCTTGTCCAATCAGTAAATATCCTGGTGTGAGAGCACTGATGTCATCAGTATCCTCCGAGAGCGGTTCAAGTGGTCGAGAGTTTAGCATGGCTTCGATTTGTGCGAGTAAAGTGGTAAGTTACTCAAAACTAAGCAGAGCATCGCCGATCGTTCTGTTGAGATGGAACTTCACCTACTTTACCGCAGTTTCGCATTTAAAAAAAAGAAAGACCATATTGTTCCGTCGTTGAGCAAAAGATGACCGAGCTGATCAGACTTCTTTGACACCATCGAGAAGAGCTTCTTCAATTCTTTGTCGGCTCCGAGGAAGTTTGTTCCGCAATCAGAAAACAGATTCCTACAGAGTCCGCGCCGGGCAACGAAACGACGATACGCAGCTATGAAGCCTTCAGCTGAATAGCCTGATACGACTTCGAGATGAACCACGGGCGGAGCCAAGCAAATTAGTTGCTTGGATTACTTTGCATGATTTATGACCACGTCCTTTCCATGAGCGGAGCGACACTGGTCCGGCGTAATCAACTCCAGTATTAAGAAACGCATGGCTAGATGTGAGGGGAGTAACTAAAAGCTGACCCATAAGCTGTTGAGCTCGAATTCCTCGCTGTCTGGCACAAGCAACACAATTCAAAATAAACGACTTAACTGGAGCTCTTCCTCCGACGATCCAGTAGGATCGCCTGAGCTGGCCAAGTGTGAGCTGCGTTCCTCCATGCAGAGTTCTGAGATGAGCATCCTTTATGATAAGCTGGGCAAATTGGAACTCCTTCGGTACAATGACTGGATGCTTGTTTTCGCTGTCGAGCTGAGAAAACTTTAGCCTTCCGCCAACACGAAGAACTCCGTGGTGATCCACATACGCCGTCAGACGAGTAAGCGGGTTCGATGGACGAAGTTTCTGCCCTCTGGATAGAGCTATCAGGTCCATAGAGAGACGTACCGATTGACTGGCTTTGATCCAGAAGGGTCGGGCTTGATCAATGTCACCAGGGTTGAGTGGTGTTCCCAACGAGGAACCAAGAACCTTCCTGAGCCGAGAAATGAACCGCTGACAAAGAGCTATCTTTCTGAGCAGCTTACTGAGAGAGGAGTAACGATGAACTAAATAATCCCCGATCTCGGTGCGCTGGAGTTTAACATTAAGCACGACGCCAGGTTTCTCTTCCAGATCCCCTGATGCCACTGGCGAAATACCGAGCGATGGCCAAGACGATCAGCTATGCATGAGCCATGGCGGCCCTTGTCACCAGAGCTTATGAGACGAGAGTTGAGCTGTGGTAAGACCCCTAGATGTGCCATCTGGTGGATTCCCTTTGCCAGGAACGAGTTTCCACTGAGCACTTGATATCCCCTCAGTAAGCTGAACCCGATTCCTGACGAATTATTTACATCTAGAAGGATGCGCGCTGATCCACGTGAGCGTGATTGAAGATTCGGTCCACAAGTACGTCAAAGCTTCGGAAAGGTTGAGCTGATCTTTGACGAGCTTCACAAGTCTAGCAAGAAGAAAAGCAGCTGTGAGTTCCAAGCTTGGTATTGTCAACTGTTTGAGAGGGGCTGCTTTCGTTGTCGGGCAGACCAAAGAAATCCAAGGCTCTTCATCTCCATTAAAGACTTTGAGCTAGACTACGGCTGACATTGCGAGAGTAGAAGCATCTAAGAATCCGTGAATTTAAATCGACGAATTCTGGAGCACGCCTAACCATTTTGGAACATATAGCTTGGAGAGCAGGGTGAGATCATTCCGAAAACTTTTTCAATGCTGAGCCATTTGATCTGGAACTTCATCATCCCAAGCGAGCTTTCCAATCCAAGTCTCCTGCATGAACAGCTTTCCTCTGATCACTACAGGAGATAATACTATGAGCAGGTCATAGATCTGAGCTACCTCTGAGAGTATATTCCTCTTATAGACTTTCAATTCATCGCTGATCTGAGTTGAGGAGACAAAGTTATCTGAGCTCTGCTGCCATAATAACCTAAGTATCCTGGTCGACGAATCTTCATATACTCGCTGGTCATTAGAAGTACTGTGAGGATAAAGCCACTGGAGTAGCGCTGGACTATTACTATGCCATTTTGCCAGGGGCATCCCTCCAGCAGCACAGAGATCAAGAACCTGACGAGAGGCTTCAATGAGTTGGTCATGAGAGTTTGCACCTCCACAAATATCGTCGACTGTTCGGTTTTCCACCGAATAATTTACTCCTCACAAATACGCACACACTCACGTACACTCATTCCTCTCGCATGCGTGCATGGCCTAAGCACAGTTGACCGACGTACTCGCCTCAGATGAGTGGCCTCTCACCTCTGATACCTGAGGCGCCACTTGATGGACAGTTGAATACCCCCATTTAAATTGGGTCACGTTCACACCTCTGGATTTTCGTCACATGCAACCTCGTGGCCTACGAATCTCTCTCATTTGCTTATTGGCCGTTGATTAGTGCACGCGCTGTTTGCATTTTTTTTGCTTAACGCTTTGTTAGTTGCACTGCTCCGTTATCAATTGCTCATCGCTTCTAAACTGTTAAGTTGATCCCCGCATAAACTGTTCTTTTTCTCATTGTGCTAACAGTATAAATAATTGACGTTATTTAATAATTAAATTGACTTTTGTGACCAACGTGCATGTGTTGTGATTCCTGACCCTTCTCACGCTCCCGCCAAAATCTATTAATATCTCGACCATCGCGGAAATATTTCCGCAGATCCAGATCCAGCATCGAACATTTTGGTCCTTCGAGCCGGATCTATGGAATATTTTTCAGTTTTTCGCGTTTTTTGAGTGATTTTCGGGAGTGTTTGTGGACAGCGTGCATTTGGGCAGTGGTGCTCAACGACGGCTTCTCGACATCGAGTTGGCGGGCGACAGAGTTCGGCTGCAAGCGGTGCTCAACCAGTTTCTCTCGCAGCAATTCAGAGACCTGCGGTACCGACCAGGCGGGAAATTCAAATTGACCAGCATGCTCTAAAGAGAAGTATATTAATTTTGTTTTCCTTTATTGAAATTTTATTGGATTTTTCGTCTCTGCAACTATCTGGACATGAGTTGGAGATTGATTGTTTACAATTTCGAAATTATCCGGGATTATTTACGGAATTTTATTGTTCTTTAGTCCTACGCTTTTTGGGACCATAGAACCTGTGCCTTTCAGTCTTCAGTTTTTTCGTGCGGCTCTTTCCTGGACAACCGAGATCAACTATTAGAATATTTACGCGATTGTTGTTTTTAGGTTTTTGAGCTTTTTTTTGGATTTCGTTTTTTTTTGGCCGTCGCTGTACTTCTCTAGCATAATATGACTTCTCTTGACGCGGTTATCAACTTACAGATGTCGCGTGCGACTCTTATTGAAGAAAGTCTCTCGGATACGAAGAAGACCGATGCACCGCAGCTCGAGGTTTCCGCACTTGAGTCAATGCTCGAAATGCTCTTGTAATATTGGAAGATATTCGAAGTTGCTCACGAGAAGCTCGGAGCAAGTAGTGCTAAAGTGGAAGGTCTTTCGGAAATTCCGTGTTTGAAGTCACAAGTTTTTGATAAATCGCTTGCAACTTATCGCTCTGCTAAAGTTGCACTCGCTCAGTTAATGGAGTTAAACGGAGCTCCTAACCGAAACCAATTTAGGAGGTGCTCTCAGCCCGGCGCTAACTCGTCTCACACAGTTTGTAGAGCTTTACCAGAAATTGAATTGCCGAAGTTCACTGGAATTTACAGAGTGGAGGCCATGGCGTGACTTATTTCACTCACTGGTCGGGAACAACCCTGACATTCCCGGAGTTGAGCCTATGTCTTACATACGTCTCTGTCTATCCAGTGAACCGCTTAGACTGATTTCAAATTTGCCCGTCTCGCAGGAATCCTTTTCAATAGCTTGGGGAATGCTTACCGATCGCTACGAGAACAAGCGCTTGTTAGTTGCAGCTCATCTCGATTAACTCTTGAGTCCTTCTCCGAGGTCCTCTGACAGCGCTACGGAACTCAACCGACTGACAACCTCAGCCTCCGAAGCTCTTAACGCGCTCAAGGCTCTGGATCAACCTACTTATCAGTGGGGGCCAGTAGTTGTCCATGCTATTGTTCGTCGACTATCCAACTAGCTTCGTGAGGCATGGAAGAACAACATCGGTGCTTCTACTGAGCATCCGACTCTCGAGCAGCTTACCGAGTTACTTCAAGGCCGTTCCAGAGCGATGGAGACTATGGAAGTTGGGTCTGGGTCTCACCACTCGATCTCGACGAAATCCACTCAGCCCAGCGTGCAATCTTGTCCTGCTTCGAACCCCAGCAGAAAGATCAACGCGATCACTTCCAATCGACCAGCTCACCAGCCTTCTCAGCAGTCTCAACGTCCAGCTTGAAAATTACAGTCCACTCCATCACAATCGTGGGTTGAGGCGGGCAGGTATCCTTGCTCGTATTGCAAGGGGGAGTACTACATTGCCTCCTGCAAACAGTTCAGGAGTCTCTCGCCAGCTGGTCGAAGGAAAATCGTGGGCCGTCTGTATTTATGCTTTAACTGCCTGGGTAAGCACAACATCAGGGTTTGCCAGACGACTCGCACGTGTGTCCGATGCCAAGAGAGGCATCACACCCTGCTGCACCTGCATCATTCTCGTCGCCCACCTCAAGGTCGTTCTACGTCTCAGCAAGCTGCTTCCAGAGGTTCAGAGAGCCAACAAACTGAGACTAGCTCTGCTTCACTTACCAGAGTACCTGTTGTGACCTATGCTCACACAGGTGAGGCTACGCCATCTATGTCTTCAGCAACGCTACAGCAATGAAGCGGGCTTTCCCAAACGGCGATCTCTTGTTCGGCTCGCAGTTGTCCCGCGCAAACCTCTCGGCCTGGACTCCTTCTCATAACAAGTTTAGCTCTTCTCATTAGCGATGCTTGCCCTCCGTATCAAGTTTGCCTTTTTTTGGATCCAGGCTCCGAGCTTTCGCTCATCTCAGATAAGCTAGTTCGGAAGTTGAAATTGAAGAAACAGCGTAGTTCCATCCACATCTCAGGAGTGGGTGAATCATCGTTTGGGACAACGTCCGGTGAAGTATATCTCACGCTTCAATCGATTCACTCGGACGAACACATTCATGTTTTGGTTCACGTTCTTGATCAACTCACGTCTTCACTGCCGACCTTCTCAGCAGAGGATCTCGAGTGGGACCATCTCGAGGATTTGCAGCTCGTTGATCCTCATTTTCGAGTTTCTGCGCCAGTTGATCTTCTCATCGGAGCTGACGTTTTTGGATAACTCATTAGGCGTGCGTAATTAAAGTAGGAGCGCAGGCTCCAGTTGCTTAGCTGACCAGCTTTGGCTTGATCGTTTTTGGACCAACGGGATCGACTCAAAAGACCACTTACTCCAGTCATCACGTCCGTGTTTCGAATGAAGTGCTCCATGATCTTTACAGCAAATTCTGGGTTCAGGAGCAAATCCTTGGAAACGGGGACTCAAGCCTCTCAGAAGAGGAATTGAAGTGCGAACAGCACTTTTGTCGGACGCACTCGAGAGATAGTTCAGGGCGTTACACCGCTCATTTGTCCCTCTCCGCTCCAGTTTCGTCATTTGGTAATTCGTATCGTCCAGCTCTAGCTTGTTTGCATCGGATGCTCGGAAGGATCTCGAAAGATCAGCGCTTTCTAGAGCTCTACTCTGACTTCCTCAGGGAATATGTAAATCCCGACCACATGAGGCTGGTAACTCGTTCTGGCTTAAATACATC
Organism: Diachasma alloeum; assembly: GCF_001412515.2. NCBI lineage: Eukaryota > Metazoa > Arthropoda > Insecta > Hymenoptera > Braconidae > Diachasma > Diachasma alloeum. The sequence continues at coordinate 357,140 of NW_021680431.1, forward strand.
GTCTTCGGTTCAGACGGAAACCGCCTGTTGTTCTGACAAGATGACATTAGCACATGAAGCGCAAGCTTCACGGGGGTCGAGGATCTTCGAAGAGCCTCAGGTAGGCCCGTCTGGCATTCAAGGGAGTTACTACCTGCCTCATCATGGTGTTGTCAGAGAGAGCAGCGAAACGACGAAACTGAGAATAGTGTTTAATGGATCAGCGAAGACTAACTCAGGAAAATCGCTCAACAATATCCTTCACACAGGGGCTAAACTTCAGCGTGACATCACTGATGTACTTCTCTGGAGTAGATAGCATAATGTCATCTTCATGACGGACATCACCAAAATGTTCCGTCAGATCAGAGTACATGAAGATGATTGCGCCCTGCAGCAGATATCATGTACCGACTCACGTGGAGAAATCGCGCCATATCAATTGACCACCGTTACTTATGGCACTAGATCATCTCCATTCCTTGCGAATCGTGTTCTTCTTCAACATGCTGAGGACGAAGGACACAGATTCCCATTGGCCATCTCGCCCATCGTAAATGGAAGATATGTCGACGATATTTGTGGAGGTGCAGACTCTCATAACAAACTCATAGAAACCTCTCGTCAGGTTCGTGATCTCTGTGCTGCTGGAGGAATGCCTCTGGCAAGATGGCACAGTAATAGTCCAGCGCTACTCCAGTAGCTCGATCCCGATTGTACCTCCAATGACCAGCAAGTTTATAAGGATTCGGAGACCCGGATTCTCGGTTTTTGCTGCCAGCCAAGCGCGCATAATTTCGTTCTCTCAAGTCGGACCAGCGTTGATTCGAAAGTCTCTAAGAGGAACATCCTCTCAGAGATTGCTCAGATCAATGAACTGCTCGGATTTCTATCTACTGTCGTGATCAGAGGAAAACTGCTCATACAGGAGACTTGATTGCTAAGCTCAGCTGGGATGAAGAAGACCCAGAACAACTAGCTCAGCATTGGAAAAGTTTCCGTAGTGATCTCGCTCTCCTTTCGAAGCTATCCGTACCAAGATGGCTGGGCCTGCTCGAGAATTCATCGATCGAAATCCATGGATTCTTAGATGCTTCAATTCTCGCAATGTCAGCCGTAGTCTATCTCAAAGTCGTCAATGGAAAAGATGAGCCTCGGATTTCTTTGGTCTGCGCGAAAACGAAAGTAGTCCTCTCAAACGGCTGACAATACCAAGACTAGAGCTCACAGCTGCTGTTCTTCTTGCCAAACTCGGAAAGTACGTTAAAGATTAGTTCAACTTCTCCGAGGTTCTGACGTACTTGTGGACCAACTCGTCCAGCTCATCCAGGAGATGACGAACGCACAATGGAGAATCGTTCCTGATAAGGAGAACCCCGTTGATTGTGGATCTCGTGGTCTAACCACAGCTCACTCTCGTCGCCCAAGCTCGGGTAGCAAGGTCCATCGTGGCTTAAGAGAAGCTCATCGGCGTGGCCATCTGTACATGTCCCCCCAGGGGAATTAGCCCACCTGGAGGAGAAGCCGGGCGTCGGGCTCAACGTGAAAATCCAGTGCCAATAAATCTGGGATCTAGTCCATCGTTATTCCTCGCTCATTAAGCTGTTCAGGGTCACAGCTATTTGTCAGAGTTTTATTGCTCGGCTCAAGAAATTTCCTGAATCGTCGTTAAAAACATCGCTAAACTCTGGTGACATCGAATCAGCCTGATTGTTCTGGATCAAGGCCAGTCAGTGAGCGCATTTTTCCACTGAACTGACAACCTTGTGTCCAGAGGACAAATACTCAGCGCATCGCAACCTCTTACTCGATTAACAGCGTTTTTCGACCGCCAGGGAGTTCTTCATGTTGGCGGAAAGCTAGAGTTTGCTCAGCTTGACGGCGAAAACAAACATCCAGTCATCGTACCCAAGGAGTCTCAGTTTGCCCAGCTTATCATGAAGGATCCTCATCTCAGAACTCTTCATGGAGGAACGCAGCTCACACTTGGCCAGCGCAGGTAATCCTACTGGATCCTCGGAAGAAGAGCTTCAGTTAGGTCGTTTATTTTGAAGTGCGTTTCCTATGCTGGACAGCAAGGAATCAGAGCTCAACAGCTAATGGGTCAGCTCCCCGTTGCCCGTCTGACTCCTGGCCGCGCGTTCCTCAATACTAGAGTTGATTACGCCGGACTAGTATCATTTCGCTCATGGAAACGACGTGGTCATAAATCATACAAAGGATGGCTCGCAATCTTCGTTTGTATGGCTACGTTCGCGGTTTATCTCGAAGTCGTCTCCGACTACACATTTGACGGCTTCATGTCACCGTGTCGTCGTTTTGATGCTCGGCGCGGGATCTGCAAGGACCTCTTCTCGGACTGGGGAACAACCTTCTTGGAAGCCGATAAGGAGTTGAAAAAACTCTTCTCGATGGCGTTCAAGGAATTTGACCCTATGGCTCATCTCTTGCTCAGCGACGGAACTCGATAGTCATTTAATGCTCCCGGTGCTCCGCACTTTGGAGGGAAGTGGGAAGCCGCGGTGAAGTCGGTGAAGTTCCATCTTACGCGAACGATCGGCGACACTCTTTTGACCTTCGAGGAACTCACCACTTTGCTAGCGCAGATTGAAGCAGTGCTTAATTCACGAACACTTGAGCCTCTTTCAGAAGATCCCGACGACGTTAGTGCGGTCACTCCAGGACATTTCTTGATTGGTCAGGTGTTGACAGCGCTACCTGAGCCTTCTCTGGATGACTTGAACGTCACTCGTCTGTCTCGCTGGCAACTCATTTAGCAGAAGCTCCAGTGCTTTTGGAAAAGGTGGTCCACTAGCTATCTTCAGGATCTCCAGTCCATCTCGAAGTGCACCATCCTTCGCACAACATCAAGATCGGCTTCATAGTCTTTCTCATTGACGAGAGGATTCCACCAACAAAGTGGCCCCTCGCTCGAGTCATCGCTCTTCACCCTGGTAGAGATGGACTCACCAGGGTGGTAACTATCACGACGTCCAGTTCGATTCTATAACGGCTCATCTCGAAGCTTGCCTTACTGACTGTCTCGACCAGCGATACTGAGGATCATCTCACGCGATAACAGCTCTACTTCATCAAGTTCATCATAGTCCATATTCGGATCACGTCATAGCAAGGATTTAGGACCCTCGCTCTGGCCACACACCTGACCAACGCTGATGCACTACAATGGTGACGTTGCACTCCGAGAAATTATTATCCTGAGCTCGATTAATCGCTTTTTATTTCAGTCCTAATCAGTGACGTCAGGAGTTGCTGACGGCGGGGGAGAATGTTCGGTTTTCCACCGAATAATTTACTCCTCACAAATACGCACACACTCACCCACGCTCACTCCGCTCGCATGCGTGCATGGCCAACGCACAGTTGACCAAGGTACTCGCCTCATGTGACCTGTGGCCTCTCACCTCTGACACCTGGGGCGCCACTTGATGGACAGGTGTCCAGTGATTTAAATTGGGTCACGTTCACACCTCTGGATTTTCGTCATCTGTCACCTCGTGGCCTATAAATCTCTCTCATTTGGATATTGCCCGTTGACTAGGGCACGCGCTTTTTGCTTTTTTCTTTTGCTTAACGCTCTGTTAGTTGCTCTGCTCTTTTATTAATTGCTCATCGCTTCTAAACTGTTAAACTGTTAAATCTAAACTGTTAAATCCGTGCATAAACTTTTGTTCTTCTCATTGTGCTAACAGTGTAAATAATTGACGTTATTCAATAAATAAATTGACTTGTGTGACCAATGTGCAGGTGTTGGGATTCCTGTACCCTCTCACGCTCCCGCTAAAATCCATTAATATCTCGACTATCGCAGAAATATTTCCGCAGATCCAGATGCAGCATCGAACATCGACATATTTTCCATTTACGATGGGCGAAACGGCCAATGGGAATCTGTGTCCTTCGTCCTCAGCAAGTTGAAGAAGAACACGATTGGCGAGGAATGGAGCTGATCTAGTGCCATAAATAATGGTGGTCAATGGATATGTCGCGATTTGGTTCATAGGATCTGCTGCAGGGTCCAGTCATCTTCATGGACTCTGATCTGATGGAACATCTTGGTGATGTCCGTCATGAAGATGACTTTACGCTGTCTACTCCAGAGAAGTACAACAGTGATGTCACGCTGAAGCTTAGCCCCTGTGTGGAGGATACCGTTGAGCGATTTTCCTGAGCTAGTCTTCACTGATCCATTAAATACTACTCTCAGTTTCGTCGTTTCGCTGCTGTCTCTGACAACACCAATATGAGGCAGGTAGTAACTCCCCTGAATGCCAGACGGGCCTACCTGAGGCTCCTCGAAGACCCTCAACTCTCCTGAAGCTTGCGCTTCATGTGCTAAGGTCATCTCGTCAGAAAAACAGGCGGTCTCCGCCTGAACCGAAGGCGAAGAACCAAAGTGAGAAAGAATTACCAGCCTCATGTGGTCGAGATCTGGCTGTTCCCTGAGGAAGTCAGAGTAGAGCTCGAGAAAGCGCTAATCTTTTGAGATTCTGCCGAGCATCCGATGCAAACAAGCTAGGGCTGGACGATACCAACTATTTAATGACGAAATTGGAGCGGAGAGGGGCAAACGAAGAGGGCGTCTGACGAAAGTGCCGTTCGTACTTCAATTCCTCTTCTGAGAGGCTCGAGTCCCTGTACCCAGGGCTTTCTTCCTGAACCCAGAACTTGCTGAGAAGATCATGAAACTTTTCATTCGAAACACTGACGTGATAAGTAGAGCAAGTGGTCTTTTGAGTCGATCCCGTTGGTCAAAAACGATCCAGCCAAAACTGGTCAGCTGAGCAACTGGAGCCTGCGGTCCTCCTTTAATTAAACTGGGCTTAATGAATTGTCCAAAGAAGTCAGCTCCGATGAGAAGATCAACTGGCGCAGAAACTCGAAAATGAGAATCAGCGAGCTGTAAATCCTCGAAATAATCCCACTCGAGATTCTCTGCTGAGAAGGTCGGCAACGAAGACGTGAGTTGATCAAGAACTTGAGCTGAAATGCGTTCGTCCCAGTGAATCCATTGAAGCGTGACGAACCAGACGTTGTCCCAAACGACGATTCACCGACTCCTGAGATGTGGATGGAACTACGCTGTTTCTTCAATTTCAACTGCCGAACTAGCTTATCTGAGATGAGCGAAAGCTCGGAGCCTGGATCCAAAAAAAGGCAAACTTGATACGGAGGGCAAGCATCGCTAATGAGAAGAGCTAAACTTATTATGAGAAGGAGTCAACAGGTTCGCTGATCAGTGAAGCAGAGCTAGTCCCATGTTGTTGTCTCTCGGAGCCTCTGGAAGTAGCTTGTTGAGACGCAGAACGTTGAGCTGGGCGACGAGAACGTTGAGCTGGGCGACGAGAACGATCTAGGTGCAGCAAGGTGTGATGCTTCTCTTTGCATTGGAGGCACGTGCGAGTCTTCTGGCAAACCCTGATGCTGTACTTCCCCAGGCAGTTAAAGCACAGATAGAGACGGTCCACGAATTCCTTTCGACCAGCTGGCGAGAGACTCCTAAACTGGTTGCAGGGGGCAATGTAGTGCTCCTCCTTGCAATACGAGCAAGGATACCTGACCGCCTAAGCCCACGATTGTGCTGGAGTGGACTGTAATTTTCGAGCTGGACCTTGAGAGTACTGCGATGGCTGGTGAGCTGATCGATTGGAAGTCATCGCGTTGACCTTTCTGCTGGGATTTGACGCAGGGCGAGGTTGTACGCTGGGCTGAGAGGATTCCGTCGAGCTCGAGTTGAGAGAACCAGACCCAACTTCCAGAGTTTCCATCGCCCTGGAACGAACTTGAAGGAACTCGGTAAGCTGCTCGAGAGTAGAATACTCATTCGAGGCACCGATCTTATTCTCCCATGCCTCACGAAGCTTGTTGGATAGTCAACGAACAATGACATGGACAACCACTGGACTCCACTCATCAGTAAGTTGATCCAGAGCTTTGAGTGCGCTGAGAGCTTCGGAGGCTGAGCTGGTCACTCGGTTGAGTTCCATAGCGTTGTGAGAGGACATTGGAGAAGTACTCAAGAGTTGATCAAAATGGGCTGCAACTAACAAGCCCTTGTTCTCGAAGCGATCGGTAAGGATTCCCCAAGTCATTGGAAAGGATTCCTCCGAGACGGGCAAATTCGAAATCAATTGAGGCGGTTCACCTCATCGACAAAGACCTATGTAATGCATACGCTCAACTCCCGGAATGTCAGGATTATTCCCGACCAGTGAGTGGAATAAGTCGCTTCATGGGCTCCACTCTGTGTAAATTTCAGAGGACTTCGGCAATTCAATTTCCGGTACGGCTGTGCGAGTTGTGTGACACGAGTTAGCGCCGAGCGGAGAGCCCCTCCTAGATTTGTTTATGGTAGGAGCTCCTTTTAACTCCATTAGCTGAGCGAGTGCGACTTTAGCAGAGCGAAAAGTCGCATGCGTTTTATCAAAAACTTGCGTCTTGAAATACGGAATTCCCAGAACACCTTCCACTTTAGCGCTACTTGCTATGAGGTTGTCGTGAGCAACTTCAAACTTCTTCCAATATTACAAGAGCATTTCGAGCATTGACTCAAGTGTGGATACCCCGAGCTGCGACGCATCCGTCTTCTTCGTATCCGAGAGTTTCTTCAATGAGAGTCGTACGCGACATCTGTAGGTTGATAAACGCGTCGAGAGAAGTCATATTCAGCGAGAAAACGTACGGCGACGACCAAAAAAAAAACCGAAATGGGAAAAAAACTCAAAGAACCAAAAAAACAATCGCGTAAGTGGCGCAATAATTGATTTCGGTTGTCCGGAAACGAGCCGCTCAAAATAACTGAAGACTGAAAGGTACACCTGCGATGGTCCCCAAAAGCGTAGAATGAAAAAAAACAATAAAATTTCGAAAATAATCCCGAATAATGTCCAAATTACGAAAAATTAATCTCCGACGCAGGTCCAGATGGTTGCAGGCACGAAAAATCCGAAATAATTTCAATAAAGGAAAAGAAAAATAAAATTCCCTTTAGAGAACGCTGGTCAATTTGAATTTCCCGCCTGGTCGGTACCGCAGGTCTCTGAAGTGTTGTAAGAACAACTGGTTGAGCAGCACTTACAGCCGGCCTCCGCTTCCCGCCAACTCGATGTCGAGAAGCCGCCGTTGAGCACCACTGCTCAGACACGGTCCGTATTTCACTCCAGTTCAAACACTTGAAAAATCTCGAAAAACTGAGAAATATTCCACAGATCCGGCTCGAAGGATCAAAATGTTCGATGCCGGGTCTGAGATCTGTGGAATAAGCGAGCGATGAGCGAGATGTAAATCGATTTTTAAGGGAGCGCGAGAGGGTCCAAAAAACATTACACATGCACGTTGGTCAACTCCGTCAATTTGATCACAATATAAAAGTAAAAAATACACTGATATAGGCACAGCAGAGATGAGTAGAATTTTTGCGCGGATCAACTAACAATTTAGAAGCGATGAACAACCAAATATTACGCAAAGCAATTAATAATGCGTCAAGCAAAAGAGAGTAGCAGAAAGCGCGTGCACTAGTCAACGGCCGATATCGAAATGAGGCCGATTAAAGGACCGCAAGGTGGCAGGTGTCGATGATCGAAGGTCCGAACGTGCCTCAATTTAAATGGGGGCATTCATACGATACCTGTCCATCAAGTGCCGCCTCAGATGTCATAGATGAGAGGCCACTGATTATCTCAGGCTATTGCGCAGGTCAGTTGAGCGTACCCATGCAAGCATGTGAGCGGAATGAGTATGCGTGAGTGTGTGCGTATGTGGGAGGAATAAATAATTAGGTGGAAAACCGAACATATACCTAATATAAATAATAACGACAATTTATTATTAACAAGGGCTGATAAAGGCCACGTTACAGTTGCATTGAACAAATTAAATTATATTAAGTTTGGTGAAATGATGTTGATAGATCAAACAACATATTTAGAAGCTCCAAATCATAATTTAGCAGTGACAGAAAAGGTAAATAATGAATTAATTGAATTTTGGTAACTTGAGAATTACATAGGGGAATGCATAAAAAACTTATTAACCAGAAGACATAGTTTAATTACGAGGTTGCATTTGTTACCCAAAATCCACAAAATAGAATTATCATACAGGTCTATTGTTTCCTCGATTGAAGGGCCTCTTCACGCCTTCGGAAGATATCTTCATAACTAACCATAACTTCTTCATAACTCCCATAACCTTTGATGGATAATCACTTTCCCAACGTGAAAAATATTGATGATTACATTGATAAGCTAAAGCATATTGAAATACTAAGTGGTTATAGACTAATTCTACTAGATATATCGTCACTCTATACAAGCGTTCCATTTGACCTGGTGGAAGCTTCAATAATTAAATACCGACATAAATTGAAGACAAAGGTTCCGTATTATGAGGTGATTAGAGGAGTATCGTCTCTAACGAACAATATATTTTTTAAATTCAATCGGAAATTTTACAAGCAAATCCAAGACCCCCCCTGTAGCGCCTCGCTACACAAACACCAACGCGTAACACACGCACGGATACGACAACGCTGAGAGACGACTGGACATCGGTGATATCATCGCGCTCTGTCACGCGCCCAGTAAAAAATACCTCTCGCTCGCACCTATTGTCATGCGTATCCAAATTCCCGTCTTACGCGGTTTAAGATAGTCAGTAGAATCTACCACTGACCTCCGATCAGATCACTTTGATTATTCTTTCTCTTTTGTATATATTCTAAACGTCTTGATTAAACAGTAATTTATATTCTAGATTACATTTGTTAGTGAATTGTTACATCCTTCAACAACCTCAATTCCTACATTGGTGACCCCGACGTGATCTAATTAGGGAAATTCGACGTTTTAAACGACAAAAGTGAAAACCCTCGCGTCTCGCGCGCGTGCAGTGCAACTGAAAAATTCATTCTCTCGTCTACGCGTTATCATCCGTTTTTCCGGACAACACGCCGCGACTCCGTTTTTCAAGTGCTGCAGTGAATCTCGTGAGTGCCTTCTACTTAAGTGGCGCGCTTCTGAAAATAATTGATTTCGTTGTGTGACCCACGTTTCGGTTTTTAAACGACGGCGTCTCGGGATTTCTAGAACATTCCAACCATCCGAGCGTCAAGACCTTGGTTTCCAATTGTTCTCGCGGAACCAAAACAAACCGAATAAAAGTGATATCCGAGTGAATATTTGTGACCTCGCGCCGACACATTGCCGAACACCCATAGACTGTGTTGTGTTGGTGACAAATAGAGACTACAACAGCCTTTATTTTTCTCACAAATTTATTCCTTAGGTTTAATCGCGCTGTGAAGTAAAATTCATCGATTTTATTTCTCTCTGAAATAAAATAAAATTAAATCGACATGGCAACAACAGCAGCTGACATCCAAACAACTCCCACCGTAATGACAGCAACGGCTACAATGAGGCCCAGGCTCATCGCAAGGCCCTTCGACGCGGACAAACCCGCGCTATGGTTCGCGCAGCTGGAGACACAGTTCGCTGACCTGGGATACGTCACCGAGTCAGATAAGTACAACAAAACGGTACCGCTGATCGACACTGCTTACGCGGCAGAAGTTGAACATTTAATTGTCTCCAGACCTGTAACAAATCCATACCAAACATTAAAAAACGAACTAATCAGATGTTTCACAAAATCCAGAACTGCGAACATCATCCAATTGCTCCACAGGGAGAGCATTGGGGATCGAACTCTGGGCGTCGAAGCACCTGAGACATTTAAAAAGTCTTGTTCCAGGCATTGACGACGAGGTCCTGAAAACGCGCTGGTTGTCTCATCTCNACAAAATCCAGGACTGCGAACATCATCCAATTGCTCGACAGGGAGAGCATTGGGGATCGAACTCCGTCGAAGCACCTGAGACATTTAAAAAGTCTTGTTCCAGGCATTGACGACGAGGTCCTGAAAACGCGCTGGTTGTCTCATCTCCCCGAGCAAACGCGAGCTACACTCGCTACCCAGGAGAACGCTTCCATTGATGATCTCGCGAAGCTAGCAGACAGGGTGCACGAAGTATTTCACCCAAACAGCGTCGCAGCGATCACCACATCAGCAGGCAACGCGACCAACGCAGCACTCCTCAAGCGAATCGAACAGCTGACGGCAACTGTCGCAGAGTTACGATTGAAAGACTCACGCTCGCGCTCACGCACACGTTTAGAGTACTCACGTGGGCAGCGTAACAACTCACGCCGACGCTCCAGCTCCAGGAAAGTATTAAAGAAATTCGACACCTGCTGGTATCATCACAGATACGGCGAAAATCCGCGTAACTGCCAACCTGTTTGTAAGTTTCAGGAAAACTCCAACGAGAGACAATAGTGGCGGAAGTCGTCTCTCATACTAAATCCCGCCGCATATTCGTAGTAGACAGAACGACTGGGACCCAATACCTTGTGGACACAGGCTCAGACGTCTCTGTCACGCCTTGCAGGCCGCCAGCAAAACAGAAAGACACCAGCGGCTATCAACTCCTCGCAGCCAATGGAGNAGACTTCACATGGCGATTCATCGAAGCAGACGTCAGTAAACCCATCATCGGTGCTCACTTCCTGCATCACTTCAATCTGCTACCGGACTTGAGAAACGGAGCAATCATCGACAGCGCGACAGGCCTCCGATCGCATGGCCAGTCCGTGCGATTCCGCGCGACGTCTGTCAAGCTCCTCGAGATCAACGAGGATTCACCGTACGCGTTGATCCTCAAAGAGTTCCCAGCAATAACAAAACCGGGAGGATTGCTCAGAAAAGCGGAGCACTCCACCGTTCATCACATACGGATAACACCAGGACCACCAATCTCCTGCAGAGCTCGCCGCCTAGCGCCGGATAAACTCAAAACCGCTCAAGCGGAGTTCTCCAGCATGTTGACGCTCGGAACCGCGAGGAGATCTGAAAGTCCCTGGGCATCCGCACTCTACCTAGCTCCTAAGGGCAACAACGGATGGAGGCCATGCGGTGATTACCGCGCACTCAACGACAGGACAATACCAGATAAGTATCCTGTTCATTATCTAGAAGACTTTGCTGCCAACCTTCATGGCAAAACAATCTTTTCCACCATAGATTTGGTTAAAGCCTTCAACCAAATTCCAGTGGCACGCGAAGACATCCAGAAAACGGCAATAATCACGCCATTTGGACTCTTCGATTTCCCATACATGACATTTGGCCTCAGAAACGCAGCTCAGATATTCCAACGTCTGATCGACGAGGTCACACGCGATCTACCATTTTTGTTCCCGTACATAGACGACATCTTGGTAGCATCGGAAGACGCAGAGCAACATCGCGAACACCTGAGGATCCTCTTCCAACGACTCTAGGACTACGGGCTGTTAATCAACGTCGTCAACTCAGTCCTCGGACAGCCAGAGGTACTTTTCCTCGGACACGTGATCAACGCTCAAGGAATTAAACCCCCCAAGGATTGAGTCAACGCGATCCTGGAGTTCACAAGGCCAACAACGGTCAAATTGCTACGCAGATACCTCGGAACTCTAAATTTCTACCGGAAGTTCATCAAAGGAGCAGCAGAAATCCTCGCCCCGCTGAACGCCGCGACTCAGGGGACGAACGTCAAGGGAAAACAACCAGTAGCCTGGTCTCCACCCCTTGAAGAAGCATTCACGCGCAGCAAGCAAGCGCTAGCAGAAGCCACTCTGTTGTCTCATCGAAATATCGAGGCAGAGTGGGCTATCTTCACAGACGCGTCGGATCACGCGATCGGAGTCGTTCTACAGCAGGAACACCACNCCACTGATCGACTCGAGGATGCCAACAGTAGTCAATGCGATTCTTTATCACTGGATCGCGCGCTTCGGCATCCCCCTGAGAATTACATGTGACCAATTCTTCTCAGACACCTTCAAGGAGCTTACGCGAATTCTGGGCACCGAGAGGTTGATGACGACGCCATTTTATCCTCAATCAAACGGCATGGTTCACAGAATACATCGCCAACTGAAAGCAGCACTGCGATGTCATGGCGAAGCTTGGTACGACGCACTTCCCCTGGTACTTCTAGGGTTGAGATCCGCGTGGAAAGAGGACCTTCAAACGACTCCCGCCGAGCTAACATACGGGGAACCGATCCATCTACCCGGAGAATTCCTCATTCTATCGAACCAACGAGCAGCAGCACCGGAATTGGTGAGAAACCTACGCGAGCATTTCCGCAGGATCGCACCGACTCCCGCTGCACGTCACGGTACACGTTCAACTTTCATCTTCAAGGATCTAGCGACGTGTACACATGTTTTTGTCCGCGATGACCACGTGCGAATGGCATACCGATCACCATACATCGGCCCATGCCGCGTAATCAGTCGTCATGACAAATACTTCGTCATTTGGTACAAGTCCGGAGGATTGGGTGACTACAAGAATACACCGATCTCCATCGACCGATTGAAACCAGCGTACGTACTGCCGGAGGACATGGACCAGATCCAAGGACAGCCTACACCGCCAGACATACCAGAAGAGCCTCAACAACAACAGAATCAGCCGCAGCCGAGCACGAGCACGGCGAACAGGACTCAGAGTCTGAGGAGACGCGTAAACTTCGCGAACAGACCGACGATCCACGTCTATACTGTCTAAATTTCCTCATCAAAAATTTTTTTCACCTGCTTAATACATTTCACCTGTTCCGAGATTAATTTTTTTCTGTTACAGTGCTGAAAAACTACCTTTTTCACTTAAGCAGGGGAGTCATGTAGCGCCTCGCTACACAAACACCAACGCGTAACACACGCACGGATACGACAACGCTGAGAGACGACTGGACATCGGTGATATCATCGCGCTCTGTCACGCGCCCAGTATAAAATACCTCTCGCTCGCACCTATTGTCATGCGTATCCAAATTCCCGTCTTACGCGGTCTAAGATAGCCAGTAGAGTTTAACACTGACCTCCGATCAGATCACTTTGATTATTCATTCTCTTTTGTATATATTCTAAACGTCTTGATTAAACAGTAATTTATATTCTAGATTACATTTTTTAGTGAATTGTTACATCCCTCAACAACCTCAATTCCTACACCCCCATGGGCCATTCCGCACCGTTAGCCCCGATCTGCGGAAATCTTGTCATGGGTGATTTTTAAAGGTCGTGTCTTAAGAAACTCAGCTACGAAGTTCCATTCTTCTTCAGATATGTGTATCACATTTTTACATGTGTACCTCATGATGGAGTAGACGAAATTTCGGGGCATTTTAATAACTGCAAACCGTCGTTTGCAATTCACTCATGAAATAGAGACGGCGAAGGCACTTCCTTTTCTTGATGTTGTAGTGATTCGAAGGAATAACAGTTAGTTTTCGACAGGTACAGAATCCTACGTGATCAGGTAGGAGGTTAAATTACATTTCGTGCCATCCCATTTCACACAAAATTGGGGATATCAAGAATTCAACGGACAGAATATACAAATTTTCAAGTGAAGAATTTACACCGAAAAAAGTAACCTTTATGAAAACAATTTTAATGTTCAATGACTATCCCCTTCAATTGGTAAATAGAATAATATCGGAAATGGTCCGCCAAATAAAAAACAACTCTATTGGGATGAACAAAGATACTTTTACTGAAAGCATTCAGTAAAGGAGGACCTTGTTTCTGCCATACATGAACTCTTTAAATGACATATTAAAACGGGCTTGTGATAACTTTGACGTTCGATTAATCCCCAAGGTCAAGAACAAATTACATCGAGTTTTTAAAACAACAAAGAATCCTGTGGGGACTGAACTTTTGTCCCGAGTTGTTTACAAAATCCCGTGTAGTAATTGCAATATGTGCTACATGGGTCAAACGAGACGATGTTTTGGAGATAGATAAAAAAAACATAAATAGCGAAAAGAATGCTGATAAATATCGATCTGGTCTGTCTAGTCACGTCAAATCGATAAAATACAAATTTGATTCCGATATTTCAAGAATTTTAGAACGACAGTGCGATAACTTCAAGAGAGAGATACTAGAAGTGATGTATATTAGAAAATACAATGATTGCATAGTGAACTTTGTGAATGACTCTAGGAAATCAGGATCAGCATAAGATCAGATTATCAGATTTCATTAACGAATATTGCGGGATTGATATAAAATACAATTAAGTGCGATTGTTCTGTGATAAAGGAATGAGTGTGGCACTTGGTACCACCGATACCATCTGTGAATCACTGGTGAAAGTTGATGCTTAGTGAGGCTCTACATTCATTTTATTTCATGAATAATGGCTGTAGCTACTCTGTATTGTCTTTACATTCATGACTAATTTGCAGTGTAGATAATGTCAAACTTCATCCGATTAACATGACAGAACGTAAGTATTTTTTGCGGGCAATTTCTTTTCCGAATTTTATTTTTGAGATCCTGACATGGCGGGATATTTTTCCAACAAACCATTTGATATTCATTTGATATTCTAAATTTTGATTTGGAGGAATAAGAAATACAGTAAGTGCATTGATATCGTTAAATCACTGCATTGGTGGTGTTATCTCCAGGGTATGCCTGTTTGTTTACATCGTCAGATGACAGCTAGAATTGAATTCTCAAAGAAAATCTTCTTAATTTTGTCTTAATTTCGGTAAAGATATGGGGCTTATGCAATAGCTTTAACTTGAATAAAAAGTTTGTCAGTGCATATATTTATTAATCTTCATTCCGATGTTTTTAGAATAATAAATGTACCTGATGAGGAATGCTTTATGCATTCGGAACGTAGTGCTATTAAAGTAGTTCATACATTTTTTCTTTGTGTTGTTTATTGCTCTTGACCGAAACATGGCCCAGAAGAATTTAAATAATTTAAGAACATATGGTCGAGAACAACTAGTCCATTTAGAAAATGAGACATTATGGAAGACATCTTGAAAATTCACAAATCTATCAAAAAGCCAATCAATGAGTCACTTTCTCACTACGAGATTCATTCACATCAACTCTTTGGTTCATCGACGTACGGTAATAATGATGAAGTTTCAATTACTGTGCAACATCAAGATTTATGTTTATTGCCTAGTGGGGTCATCTAGTAGAGTTTAGTAGAGTTTATTCCCTAGTGGAGTCATCTACATATTTATGGTCGACTGACCAAAGATAATGGAACAACACCAACAGAGAGAACCAGATTCGTGAATAGCGCCATCTGCCATTTATTTGAAGAGATTCGGTATGAGCTCAAAGGAGTGGAGATTGATCGAGCAACAAATGTGGGTTTAACGAGTCTTATAAAAAACTATGTTGCCCAGAGTCCTAACCAATGGTTTCTAATGAAGAATGCTGGTTGGAGCAGGCATAATAGCATGGATAGTAATGAGACCATCAATGATAATGCAGGATATTTTCGTGTCTGAATACCACTGAGCCTCCTCCTTGGCTTTGCTGAAGAATACCAGAAGATTGTTGTGAATGCAAATCATGAGCTCATTATCACGAGATCGAAAACAGACATCAATCCGATACTTCAGAGAACTGTACACCAAGAAAACCCTGAGGAGAAATGAAAGATTAATATTCAAAAGATTGAGTGGTTAATTCCTTATGTTAAAGTGTCTGATAAACACAAGGTGAAGTCGCTCAATTTCATCGCAAAGAATACACCTATTCTGATGAGCTTTCGTACATGGGAATTGTATGAGTATCCTCTTCTCCCCGCAACCTCGAAGCATATTGGATTGTGAAGAACTCATCTCAATTGGAGAAACCACGCTACGTTATTCTTGGATTTCAAACTAACCTAAAAAATATCCAGACAACCAATGTCAGTGACTTCGATCATTGCCATATCCGGTATGTAAAGCTTTTCCTCAACTCACAAAGCTACCCATATGGCAATTTGAATTTTTATATTGTTCACAATCAATTTTCCACACTATACAATATGTATGTGAACTTTCAAGGTTCTTATTATGCAAAGGAATCTGACCCGTTATTGAAATGAGAAAAATTTATAACAAATGCTCTATTAATTGTAATCGATTGTAAACAGAATGAGTATTTGGAAACTGGCTCAGTTGATTTTCGTCTAGAATTCGTATCTCCTTGGCCTCTCGCACCCAACACCTCAGCGTACTGCCTCATCCTATATCAACGGATTGTTGAATACAATCCTATCAGTTGTGGCGTCAAGGAACTAATGTAAATAATCGAGTCTGGAAGGAATAATGTGATAATGCGGATAAAATCAGTATCAGTTTCATATCAACTTCCGGAGCAGCTACTTCGCCAAAAATGAATTAATGGAAAAACGATAATTCCAAATATTCGAGTACAAAGAATTACTCAGACTATCAAATGAACACATCTGTCAAAGGAAGTACGCTGTATAATAGTTCGGTGCATGCAGGACGTTATAGACCTGTAGGCGATGGAAAATATGAAAATAAATGAATGACCAGAATGATGTATATTAATAGATGATTATATATTTTTTGTATTATTAAAAAATCATTGGTTTCATTATTCTACACACCCTCTTCCTATGAACAAACTCTAATAATAATAACTTAGAACTATGGAAAACGAGTTTCAAAAACAGTTTGTCTATGTTGTTTTGATAATACAGGGGTCAATATTTTTAACTTCCCGATCTATCGGGTAGTCATTGTAATGACCCCAAAAATCGAATGTGGAATTTCCATGATTTTTCCACATTTCTCGACGTTTTGAATCATTTTGAACAAATTTTGAAGACATGTTCGTAGGTGTGTGTGTTTTTTTTCCTTGGTCTATTGGGAGAATGCATTTACGCAAAACAACCTGGGGGAGGGAATCGATGGTTCCCTCCGTCAGGCGAGTGTCGGACTCGGACAGACTGTCAATACTGACTAAACTCCAATCAGACCAGTTTCCTCTTACCCCATACTCACCACGGGACCGCCGGCAGGCATTACTTCGCTAGGGGGGGGGGAGTTCTAGCGATTGTTCTTCCTCTGGTTAAACGCTGTGCCATACGTCCTCCTTCCTCACTCAGATGTTGGGGGTGAGTAGGAGGTCCCGGGAACTTACTCTCCTATGCAGCATTTTTCCGATGGCGCTCTTCCTCACGGAGCTTCTTCATGACTTTCGCTGCGAAGTCGCTCGTTGCGTGCCAGGCTGTGTTCAATGACAACATTGCTTCCACTAAGTTCTCAGGCAAGATCGTTCCACCGAGTACAGACTCCCACTCTGAGCGACTCGTTCTGAATCGTGAACATTCAAAAAACACATGCTCTGTATCTTCTTCATTACCTATACACTTTGGGCAATTCGGGGAATCCTCAGGCTTGAATTTATGGAGATACGCCCGAAAACACCCATGTCTTGAAAGCATCTGGGTCAAGTAATAATTAACTTCACCATATTCACGACTCATCCAAGCACCTACCTGTGGGATGAGGCGATGCGTCCACCTCTCTTTCAGCGAGGTGTCCCTTTGTGTCTGCCATCTCTCGATGCTCTTATGGCTCTCTTCTATCCTGAGCTCAGTTGGGCTCAGTGAGGTCGATCCTTTTTGCCAGTACAGGGATCTTCGTTTCTCGGCTAATACTTCGATCGGCATCATTCCGGCTATGACGAACACCGCATCATCAGACACTGTGCGATATGCACTGGCAACTCTGAGGGCACTCAGTCGGTAAACAGCTGCCACTTTGCGTCGCGTCTCTTGTACTTGGAGTGCATCTGCCCAAATAGCGGTCCCGTAGGAAAGTACCGACTTAATCACTGACGACAATAATGCTCGTCTCCTCTGCTTAGGACCTCCTATATTAGGCATAAGGCGTGACAACGCACATCTAACCCCAGGTGCCTTGTTAATCACATGTTCTACTTGCTGCTTGAAGTTGAGTAGTGCATCGATCATTACTCCCAGGTACCGAATAAACGTTTGGGAGGTTAGTTCGTAGTCGCCGACTTGAAGCGTAATTGTCTCAACAACTTTCGTGCTTGCAATCAATGCAGCCTCGGTTTTATGCTCCGCCAGACTCAGGCCAACTGTGTCCATCCAGCGGCGGACAGCCTCAACGATCATGTCGAAGGCAAATTTGATTTCTTCGAGGTGTTTCCCCACGATGTCTACGGCCACATCATCCGCGAATGTCACGAGTTGCACATCGCACGGCAGTGCCAGCCTCAGCAGGCCATCGTATATAATATTCCACAATAAAGAGCCCTCGGGTACCCCTCCGGTGACTCTGTACCCCTTGGGGCCATTCTCCGTGTCGTACTCGAAAACACTTTCGGTGAAGTAGTTGCCCACCATTTTCCGCAGGTACTCCGGTACACTAAACCTCTCGAGAGCCTCTATAATGCAGTCTCACCTGGCTGAGTAAAAGGCGTTCTTGATGTCCAGTGTCGCTACTAAGTACTTCTTCGTGCACCTGTACCATCTTTCTCCTGAAATCGCTTCCCTAGCGGTATCAACGACCAGGTTAATGGCGTCAAGAGTGGATCGGCCTTTCCGAAAGCGATATTGGTTATTGGCCGACAACGCTTCGACTGCTGCTTCTATTCTCTTGTGGCCGATGCGCTCGAGAATTTTGCTAGCTGTATCGAGCATGCAGAGGGGACGATCGGATGAGGGTACGTCCGGTGGCTTTTTCCCTTTCGGGAGCAATACCAGCCTCTGCTGCTTCCACTTTGCAGGGAAACATCGTGACGATCTTTTCCAAGAGCCCGGGCCACGTCGACGATGAGAAGGGCTAACGCTTGAGTCGGGTCATTACGACCCTGTATGGTCTACCCCACGGGTCATCTTGTACTTCAGCAATCAGCTCATTCCAGGAATGCGCCTTGCTGTACTTGATGGCCTTGATGAGCTTACGCCATGATTTCTTGTATTTCATCTCCAACTCTTCGAAGTTCGGCTCCTTTCTACAACGCTGGGACACTCTTCTTGCTTTATAATAACACTCCCTATGCAGATTAGCCATAATAGCGTTCCAACAATATACCGGTGGCCGCCGATTGGTGATACGCTTTCTAGGTATGATGACATCGCAGGCTTCCGTGAGTATTCTCGTGATATTCGTTGCCTTTTCGGTGACATTCCTGCCACTGATTGAGCGATCATCCAGTGCCACTAAAAAGGAGCTGGGATCGAAGGTGCTCACTTTCCAGCCTACTGCCTTGGTCTTCCCCGGAGCTGGTCCGTGTCTCTGGCCGGTGGATACCTCCCAGAGTATCGCACGGTGGTCGCTTGCGCTGTATATCTCTGTTACCTCCCATGAACAGTTTTCCTTTGCAAGGTTGCCGCTCACGACGGTAAGATTCACGATCGAGCTAGTTTCTCCCTTCATAAAAGTCGGTTCATTCTCGTTGTTGAGTAAGATCACGCTCAACGACGACATGACCTCCAGCACGGTTCGTCCTTTGAAGTTGGTTTTTTCACTTCCCCAATCGACTGCCCAGGCATTGAAGTCCCCGGCTATTGTCACCGGAAAGTGCTGCTTCACATCCTCGGTTAGTCGTCCTACGAAATCGTTGAACTCATCGATTGACAGGCTAGGTAGGGCATAGCAACTGTAGAAATGGATTTCGCCAACTTTAGCCTTCACGAAACCTCTCTACGTACTGCAAAGTGTACTCTGGAATGGGAGCCCACTGCAAGACCAGATGACCAGGGTTGAATTTCAAGATGTCCGTATGGCTCCGAGATCTCTACGAGATCGGGTTTCATCCCGCACCGTCTGCATAAGCAGATCGTGTGCAGCCTCACAATGGTTAAGGTTGAGCTTAATACCTTCGTCGTCGTCTATTGTTTAGCTTCTGTAGCGCCTCCTGATACACTGGACATCTGATGCTGCCAGCGACATGAGTGCAGTTCTCTGTGTTACCCTTCTCAGTGCATAGAGCATATTTGGGCGCCTTGTCGCAGTCAGCGATGGTGTGGCCAGACTCAGCGCACCTGACACACAGCTTGGACCGATCGACTTCACTCTTGCATTTCGTTGCAAGATGACCATAGTGCCAGCACTTGAAGTACTTTAATGGCCTCTCCACTCTTCTCAGTCGGCAGTTGACCCAGCCCATTTTAATCTTTCCGTGCTCCCCCAGGACCTTCTTCACTGTTGTAGCTGTGAGTCTCAGTGAGGCAGTCTGTGTACCTCCATAAGCTTTACGAAGGGACATGACCACATCCGCTTGAATCTCGTGCTCCTCCCCAGCTGCTGCTCGTAGGGCTTCCATGACATCCTCCTTCAATGTTGTTTCGTCAAGATCTTTGATCTCGAGATTTTCTTGTGGCCGCTTACTGAGCACCACAGTCTCCAAGGAGATTGACGATGACTATACGCAGCTTAGGTACTCCGTCAGTCGTCTTTCTGCTAAGGATGGTCAGTATCTCCCCGGTTGCTGATCGGCGCATCTTATCGACATAACCGCTAGCGTCCTCGGAGGGAACATCCTTCTTCACCAGGCTTATGATATCCGAGTACTTCTCCTTGTCCTTGGGGCGTACAATCAGCGCATCAGGTCTCATCGCTGATTTGCGAGTAGCCTTCTCCTGTTTCTTTTCCCCTTCGTCTTTTTGGGAGGTAGCTGTGGAGGAAGCTGTCCGGTCTGCCTCTTTTCCTCCTTCTTGTTCTTCTTCATCTGCATCCATTCAGGCTTAGCAGGTGGATCGGAAGTTTCCACAGTCTGCGGGGGTGCCTTGCTGGTCAGATCCTGTTGCTTCAGTTTCTTCAATTTTTGAGCTTCTGCCGCAGGTGAGCCTTTCGAGCGCTTTCTCCGCACTGCTTTGCGGACATCTGGGGCCGACTGCATCGTATTGGGATCCTCAAAATCCGAGTTCTTTGCCGTAGTTTCGGAGCCTGTCTGTAAACGCAACGTGGGTGGTGCTGGCGGAGTTTGCACGGGTTTGGTAAAGAAGGGTCGTGCTTCATTGCGTGTCTCCTCCGTGAGGCGTTTGAATGCGCTGCCGATAGTTGCCACCTTGGATTTGATCTCCATGTGGAGATTTAGCCCGGGCTGAACATACTCATGAAGATCTGCGATGAGTTTTTCCAGTCTTGCCCATGCATGACAGCATTTCGTCTCCTGTTTAGTCTGCGACTCGTCTCTTCTTGTAGCATCCGAGGCCAAGGAGTCCACCTTTCACGAAGGTGATGATTGACTCCTTCCACAATCTATGGAGCCGGCATCAGCCACCGTGGTTTTCACTCGATCGCAACTGATGGCGGGATTTACCTTTTCAAGGATACCCGCATGGGAAATTTGTATTTTGTCATCACTGATCATTATTTACTGTAGGCTGTTACAGAGAGTCCATCCGATACCCTTTATGCAGGCTGTTATAGGGAACCCACCCTGCACGCCTCTTTTGGTTCGCGAGAGCTATTTTATTTCACTCCAGTCTGCTGAGTCAGCGAGCTGACCCTGTTAGGACTTCCCCTATCCGCCACCTGGGGACGCGCCGCCGTAGAAGTTGGGCTTCTCAACCAAGGTGCCCTGAAAAGGACAAGCCTCGGCTCAGCGGTGTGTGTGTGTGTATGTGTGTGTGTGTGTGTGTGTGTATCTACGCGAGCAAAATATTGCCCCACGATTACACTTGAACGAATGATGCAATTGAATTTTTTTTTCCAATTGATACATCTTTGTGCAACTTAGAACTGATTAGTTTGTGGAGACGATCGTCTCAGCGGTTGTCTAGTTTTTCGCAAAAAACATGTGAAAAAACGCCAAAAATTACCTTTTTTTGACTAATTCGATCATTTTTCCTGTAGAAATAATCCAATTTGGATTGTTTCTCATTCAATCGATGAATTTTCGTATGCAGTACACCAAAGTGGATTTTGAGCAAAACCAACTCAGGCGTTTTCCAGTTTTTCAAAAAATAAAACTTTTGGAACGCTGATTTATTTTTTTTCACTATCGTAGTTTTAATTCTATAAATGATTCTATATATGAAAAATGGGGCAACATGGACCACGGGGTGGAATGGACCGCGCGGAAAAATGGACCCGTTCTAATTTCTAATTTGAAAATATATCAGGAAGTTATACATGCATCCCTTAATTTCATGTAAACTTATTCGACGTTGAAAACGATACCGAACTCGAGCAATCTCCTCCCATGGACCTCGATGAGTAGATCGATATGTGAAATCCGAATACAACATCAAACGGACCTGTGGTTCCAATTGAAAACTAATTTCTTTAAGCTTCTTCTCTCATTGGTCTGCAGCACTTCTTTCCTCCGGTTCCATTATTCAAACCAAATCGGCAGGTTGATAAGCACTAGACCAGAAGTATATATCATACTCAAAACTCAGGAGTTCCATTGTAACTCGTAAATTTTGGAAATGCGCTTTGATCATCTCCAGAGTTTGAGATAACTTCTCACAAGGATAACATTGCGATATATTGTCACGTCTGAATTTGGAGCACAGTTCTCTGAAGTTTCTATGAATACAATTGTTGAATCCCTCCAACGGTGGAAGTTCGGATGGTGCGTGAATCAATAATTTCGCAGTGACTTCACTCTGACTGATGCAGTACAGTGAAATTGAGTGCAACTATTGAATTTCGTTGACACTCTCTGGTTCCGATTCACATTCTACGTTTGGCATCTTGTCTCTCAGCTCCTCGCAGAATTTCTACAATTTTCCTAAATAATCGATACTCTCGATTATGTGTGGTAATCCCTCAAGTCGAGTAGTGCAATGAGAAAAATGAGTTCTCCTTGCAGGATGTTGCTCAGCTTTCAATACTTCATAGTTGTTCCACAAACAGTGCAAGTTAGTCACCAGTTACTTTGCAAATGTATGACAATTCTTATTGAAATGCTCATGGATGATCTCTTCCTCAGTACTGGATCCCTCACCATTTTTCTTATGAAGATGATTATGATAACACATTATAGTGAGACAAAATTCTTTCGTCGACGTTCAATTAATTTTAGGTTAATGAAAATTACGAATAATTGACAAAATTCAATGACAAAACGATAGAATTCCACCTGACACGGTCGGGGTCTGTCGACTGTCAGGGGTCAGAAATAAAGTTGACGAATTAATATTAATGCAGGATTGTTGGGCGCCAGCCAATTTTATCGATAAATCGACAAACGATAAATAGAGGATAATTTTATGAAAGAAATGAAATGAGGTTCGATTGGGAGACCCAAATGAAAGAGTCAAGAAATAGAATGGAACCAAAGAAAATATAATTTCGACAGAAAACTTTGAGGTTACTTACAGTTTGCACTACAATTGGTTAACTGGTGAATATCAGGTGAATCAGAAGTACACAGGTCGACAACAACAATAAAGATATTAATTAAAGACAAGATAATTAAATAAAAGTGATCACAGTGAAAGTCGACTCAATACATAACAAGATATGAATTATAAGTCAGTAGTTTTGACGTAAGAAAACTTTCGTTATCCCCTCCACAACTGCCGGTGAAAATCAATATTTCGGCGCCTGGGCGCCTTGGCTCCTTGACTATTTTGCAACTACACAAGGCGCGTGATTTAATTTAAATTCGATTCAGTTTAATTTACTTCGTGTTCTTCAGTTATATTTTTTCGACATTTATTAACATTTTATTTAGCGTGAAGATCGGGTAAAATATTTCCGTTTGCAATAGTAACTCTTTCTATGACTGCATAATGCGAGGTTCAATCGACATAACTGGGACTCAAATTGAATGTGAATTGAGTGGAGTGTTCGCGTTATACATGGTGTACCATCTGAAACAAAAGAGCAAATATCTTCTAAGGTGGACAAGTAACAAAAAAATATTTGAAACACCAGTTGTACGATTCCGAGTGGGACATTCGATGTATGCATTATTTTGAGCTTTCAGGATTATGCTTGCAAGCTGCAAGCTCAAAGTACTGTTTACTGTTTTAAATGACAACCGCATTTTTCATCTCAATCAAACTTGTTCCACTTGATGAGTTGTTTTCAGATACCTCATCATTGACGTGATTTCCTTCAATTTTACTCGAAAAATGCCACAAAAACGTGGTGCGGTATTGTTGATGAGCGAGTGATATAGGCCTATGCTGTTTGGATGGTATGTCACCGGACAGAATTACCTGGAATTTTTGAGTAATCAGCTGCTAGTTCTAATATAGAAAATGAACTTGGAGACAAGACAGACAATGTGGTTTCAACAGGATGGTATTTCACTTCATTTCGATAGAGCTATAAGAGATTACCTGAACGATTCCTTGCCGAATCGTTGGATTGGTCAGGGAGGTCACATTTTGTGGCCTCCACGATCACCGGATATTACGCCCCTCGACTTCTGCCTGTTTGCTTCACCAAAGATGCTGTTTACACGAATCAACCGAGCTCACTGATGACGTCGTCCGTCTCAAACCTTCCACGACTGCGGCGCCGCCTTCATGGCACTTTTTTGAATATTCGAGAATATTCTCGAACAACTATGACGTAATTCCTATTCCAAGACACCAATGACTCACTACAATATCCGATTTCATGCAAGTCCCAACAGAATTCAGGGGGTACCCCTGTAGCGCGGTCTACTAGACGTCGTTCTCTTCCTCGCCGATACATTTCGTATTGGCAAGCCAACGTCATGTTGCCCCTCTACCTGCCTGGACACCTAGAGAGGACTATCAAATATTCTCTTTCCGCGTATCCTCTTATATATTTCGGGAATTTGAGGTTTCCGCACACCTCAGTATACCTGCACGACTTGTTGAATAAACACGTATTTAAATACCCAGTAAACCGTCTTTTAAATTCTCAACCGACAGTAATATCATTTTGTAGTGATAACTAGCTTATCCACTACAATTTGGTGACCCCGACGTGATCATACTGAGTGATTTTTAATCAACGTGATTTCGAGTGACGTGAGGTATTTTTGTGCGGATGAATTTTTCTCGTTTTTCCATGGTGGAAATTCATCTTTCGATTCCTGCGTTCTCTCATTTCTCGTAGAGCGGTCTTCGGTGTAATGACCGCATCATCACGTCTCCTGAACATTTATTCCTCTGTTGGTTTTGTCCGAACTAAACTGGTCATTTTTGTGGTTTTCCGCAAAGTACCGTGAGTAAGACTTAACGGTTTTTTGCGTCGCATTTTCCTCGGTTCCTTGTGTCGTTGGTCAGTTTCAGTTTCAAGAACATTCGAAGCATCTTTTGTCGAGGGCATTCACCCGAGCAATTGACTTTCCCAAACAGCAGTGATGTAACGAGATTTTCTTCTCGTTACGGGTTAAAATCCCCTTAAATAAGAAAGGGAACTGTTAAACTTATTATAAGAGAGATAGGAAGTGACATCTAGAGGCGGTTGAAAGAGCCGCGACTGGTTGAGAAGAGGCACAGACCGATGACAGGCTGAAGGAATAGCGGTTTTGGGTGGAACCGCGACCCCTGCAAGTCTGGAGGATGTTACTAGACTATCGCTATTTTAGAATTCGCCCAGCATGTTCTAGGGGAAACGGGACCGACGTACAGGCTGTCCAACTGGACGATTCTAAGGGCTATGTCGGAGTATACTAGGGACCAACGGCCAGGTGAAAGGACTGGTACCTCCGTGATCCCGTCGGGTTGATTGGTGGGGATAGGGTAACGGAATGACTTATGGTCGCTGAGATACCCAGACTAGGAGGCAAGGCCCAAGTGAGATTCCGAGTTAGTCGAATGCGGACGCTCCAGTGGGGAAGTCGCAAGAATTTCTCTGGCGTATACTGTGGTGTTGGCTTGGAAGATAGCCAAGGGATTGGTGGGCGAATAGCTCAGCGCAGCCAGGTGCATAACTGATAATAGCGAACGTAGGGGAATGCTCCTGCATTCCCCACACGAGAAAAGAGGTATTTCAGAACTCTTGGTGATGACCTCGTTGTTTCCAGCGTTATCCGGCTCGGTGAAACCAATGACGAGCATATGGGCCTGTGGGTCTGGAGTAGAGATCGTCCTCCTGTCGACCCGACTATGTGCCGACATTCGAGTACCCAGAGACGGTGACTCGCGATGACCGAAGCGGTAACTGGTGGCCGAGAATGTGGGTGGTCGTGAAGTGGGTAACCGTGTTCCACTTTGGTCGGATCAGCCTCTCGGCGTTCCAGGCTCTGAGTAGCTGATTCGCATTTAGCCCTGAAACACTCCCGAGTCGAGATACTCGGGAGGAGAAAGCCTACTGAGAGAGTGAAAAACCTCCAGGACCAGGGTAAATTTAATTTAAACTGATCATTAGGCTGTAGGGCTTAATTTCCAGGCTAGAATAGTGGCTGGTGACGTTTGGCATCCGATACTCCTGGTGGACCTCGCCCAATCTACCGTGTCATACTGATGCTAGCTTGGCAACTCTTTGCCCACTCATAGAAGTCCTCTGAGTGGACGAGTTTGCCTCAGAGGTCGGTTTTCGTCGAACCTCCATGAAGGTTCGGCTGGCGCCCAATTATCGAGCGATAGCGACGGCTTAAAAAGTAGTTTGGATTTTTCCTGGGTGAACAACCCGGGAAAATATCGTTACAAAATGGCGCCCAATGGGGCGCCACGCCAATGGAGTAAAAAAAAACCTTGAAAAGGGTAAGTAGGAAATTATCACGTAAATAATGCGTGGAAAATCGAGAAACTGATTTTCGTCGAAAGTAACGAATTTTATTTATTCCTTGAAAAAGGAAAAATAGAATTCAAAAGGCACGAAATTTCGGTCGTGGGGAGATTTTCTCAGAAACTCGATGTTTTGTCTCCTCGACACCCGGAGGAG
This sequence comes from Diachasma alloeum, assembly GCF_001412515.2. NCBI lineage: Eukaryota > Metazoa > Arthropoda > Insecta > Hymenoptera > Braconidae > Diachasma > Diachasma alloeum. The sequence continues at coordinate 383,847 of NW_021680431.1, forward strand.
ATGATCTTGAGAGGACGAGTTTATTTTTCCCCACGAAAATTCGTAAGTAACGATTTTTCGCTGGGGAGCGGTTTGCCTCGCTGCTCTGAGCACTGTTTTCCTCGTCACCCGGGGGGAGAATGGTCACAGATACGGGGGGGGGCTTTTCCCTGCCAAATCGGAAGAAACGAGTGAAAATGGTGAGAATTCTGAAAAATAGAATTTTCTTCTTGCCTTGAGGCATGCTTCGATCCGTTTTAATTGATATGCGCCCTGATCCCCCCACCCCCAACACCTGTGAAATTGGGGGAGATGACCACGAGGAGCGTCCTTTTCCGTTTTGACCGCGTAGACGATAAGACGTGAAATTTCTCGACGCTCCCCAGAGAAGAGAAAAAAAAGTTTGTGCACGTGGTGGAACAGCCGTGAGTGATGCAGAACGAGATCATAGACGGCTTGGTGCTGAAGGCGGTGAAGACCGCCGAGGGTGCAGAGTGCAAAATCCCTGAAGGGGAAGAACGTGAACGGCTCATCAGTGCCGCAAGGCGCTGAAAAAACCACCACATTAGATTTAACGACCCTTTCCCTTACAGATCGGGCGTTGACCGAGGAGGAAGAGGACAACATGGCCTTGCTGTTTACGGCGGATGAGGACGAGGGTGAAATTCTCTCCCCCGCATTAGAGTTGTTGGAGACGGTGCCCAAAGTGGTAGAAGTTACCACCACAGCTCCGTCTCCTCTCACCGCAGAAACTCGGGCGAAAACCCCCAAGGAGAAGGACGCCTTGGCGAGAAGTTTGGCGGCCATACTGGTCGAGAACCCCGAGTTGATGGCAATGATGTTCGCACAGTTGCCACTAATCAACCCGGGGCCCTTCACGTCGGTTGTGTTGCCGCCTCCTCCCCAAGAACAGATGGAGGTCGAAGATGAGAAGGCCTCCTAGGCGTGGGTCACCAAGCATAGAAGACGAGAGGATGGTCCAGGAATCTTCTCTCGTCGACTGCACCCCCGGGGTAGAGGAGACCCGCAAGGTGGTTCCCCAGCTCCCAATTCCCGCCCGCCTGTGCTGGAACTTCAAGAAGGAGGGGCATGAGAGCAGAGATTGATCTGCCCAATATCGGCCTCAATGCGGGAAGTGCGGAATCCCGTGCCCCGTGTCCTATTGCATGCCCTGTGCTGAAAAGTACACGGCAAAGGGACCCTGGTGTCCGGCGTTTGGCCAGAATATCCCCAGGGCCGACCTGAGGAAGCTGCAGAAGTAGCTAAAGGCACAAAGGAGGGCCGAGGCGGCAGAGAGTGTCGCACCGCCCACTGAAGGAAACGCCCTCAGCACACCCAGGAGGAGGGCCGAAAAATGCCCCCAGCCGAGACGTAATGAAGGCCCCAGTTATGTGGTGCAGGAAGGAAGACTCCCAACTCCAGTAGAGGGGATTAAAAGACATTTCGCAGGGCCAACCCGGGAGTGGAGGGTCAGGCCGAGCAAACTTAGGAGGAAGGAGAGAATAACCTTGGAGCGAGCTGCGAAGCTCGCACTCCAGGAGGCAAACAAGGAGGGTGCAATCCCCTCCGAAGCTCGGGGAAAAGCAGAGGAAGAAGTCATAGTGGAATGCCCCTAGGCAAGTGGGGTGAAAAACCCCACGGGTGATTTTTTGGGAAATTTTGTTTCCCAAAAGTGTAAGAAAAATTCTCGGTTTGAAATATGACCAGGATAAAGATACTTCGGTGAGCCCACGAGAGTGCACAACTGACGAACGAAAGGGGCGACAGCCCCAAAACAAGAATAAATATCCAGACTTGCATGAAAATCGGATAGTAGGCGCCATCTAGCGCCTCCTCGATAAAGTAACCACTGTCGGTAAACCACCACAATTGGACATCTGTCGGTAAAGCAGAAATTTTCTTTACCGACAGATAAGAAAATTAGCGACTGGTGGAAAATGTCGTTAGATGGCGCCACCTCTGTAAAAATACTACTGAAAATGTCGGACACGGATATTTTTTATTGAAAAGCATTCAAAAGTACCGCCAAATCCGGGAAATTGAAGGTTTTCAAATAGAAAAGAATGTAAGCTCAATAAAAGAGCACGAAAAGAGGGAAAAATGACTGAAAAGCCATGGAATACCTCAGAAAATATCCTAAAACGTCCGAAATGACGGGAAATGACAGGGCAATATGCATAATCGCCCAGAACTAGTGAGTTTTCATTCGAAAATACTCACTAGATGATCCTGAGGATTGATAGAGGCTTCTACTGCACAAGTGAAATTCCTTAAGAGCCTCCAGAGTAGCCGCCGACCCAAAAAAGGGGGCGCCACATACTCAAAGAGGCAGCAAGAGTAGGGAAGACCCCCCACCTCTTGACTGTAGGGTATAAAAAAAGCTGCAGAGCTCCTAGAAAACTCTTGTCTGTCGTGAAGGCAGAGGTTGAATAAGCCTCCTGAACTCGCGAAAGACTCCCTGGGCTAGAAATGACACCAAAGAAGGATTTGCTGACAAAGTAAATAGAAGGGGGAGGGGAGGAGAAAACCCCTGATACCCCGGTCGCTAGGTTAAGAAATCGATCCCGAAAAGGGAGCCAAGAAGAAAACGCAGAACAGTCGTACTGGAAAAGTGACGACCTCTTAAAGTAGTGGTGGAGAATCCGAGACTGAAAAAGTCTCGAAATGGAAACCAGAAAAAAAGGGGGCGCGCTCGGAGGAAGAGAGGGCTAAAAGGCCAATCAGTCCATTGGTGATGGATTGAAGCCTTCCCTTGCCGAAGGATCTATTTTTTTAAGTTTTTAACTTCGATTAAAAAAAATCAAAACAAGTATTCTGTATTTTTTTCTGCTTTTTCAAGTGGAATTTGTCCCATGGGATTTCCATCAAAAGTTTTTTTTCTAAGAGAAAAATGAATTTTCACAAGGGTAGTTTACTCTCCATATTTCACCCCCCGGAGACGGTTCTAATTCGCATTTTCATCATTCCTTGTGACCTTCATGATACACTACGAAAGAGTTGTTCAAAAAGCTTTCTTATGTGTGCAATCGAAAAATGACCCCGAGAGGGGGTCAACTTCAGAGAGCACTTTCACCCCCTAAAACCCAATATGGGCATAAAAAAAATACGTGTCCCTTAGTTTTGGGTCCCCTATAACATATTTAAGTTTCATCGATATCGGAGGGGGACACCTACGTAGTGTTCCTTGTGAGTGCCGATATTTGCAGAGCGGTAGAGTACGTCTGTGTATTGCCACCCATTGACACCCATTCATACCAGAAGTGAAAGAATGCGCTAATCTCACGGTTCACGCGAACCAAAGACGCCCGCATGCGCCAGCTGCTCGATCAAGAGTCCCTCGGCAACCGCATTTCTTCAGCGCATCTTTGTATTTCCGTAGTCTGGTCAGCGAAGTGGGTGATGATATCATCAGGTCAAAGTGGCTCTCGCATCTTCCTGATAAAATGGAAGCTTTTTTGGCGCAGAAAGCGCAAGATGACGAGGTAGACAAGCTACCCATTCGAGCGGACAGGCTTTTCAAAATTTTCAATTCTGTTAAGGCCACTGTCGCTGCAGTCTCTTCACACACTGCGGACTTGACGGAGAATCGACAGATCGCTGAACTCACCAGGCAGATCGCGGCTCTGCAGTCGTCATACAACAACTTGAAAAGGTCCAGGTCAAGGTTGAGGTCTAAACCAAGAGGGTTCAGGGCTCATTCTCGAAGCTCTTCACACAAGCTTTCTGCCAGCACCGATACGTGCTGGTATCACAAGAAATTTGTTCAGAATGCGAAGAACTGCACCCCTGGATGTAAGTTTCATGTAATCTCCAGGGAGAGTCACTAGCGGCAGAAGTTGACTCTCACCTGCAGTCTCGGCGTCTCTTCGTCAGGGATTCTCACTGAGGCATTGAGTACCTGATCGACACAGGCTCGGATTCATCGGTCTTTTCAGCCAGATGGCTCAACAAACCACCCGAGTGTTCAGGGTATTAGCTATTTGCAGCGAATGGGTCACCAATCGACACCTACGGATTCGCTGTCATGGCCTGATTCAGGGCTCTGAAGAGATTTCACCTGACAATTCATCGAAGCCAACGTCTCTCACCCGATCATCGGTGCTGATTTTCTGTACTATTTCCACCTGGTACCAGATCTGTCGAAGCATTGCCTTATTGATCAAACGACCGGTCTCAAAGTTAAAGATACGATGAAGGTTATCTCCTGCTTCTCCATCACGTCACTCCAGTCATCTGATATCTCGGAATGGACTGAGCTTCTCAGAGATTTCCCGGATATCACTCGACTTGATGGAAGAATCAAGGCCACTTTGCATCACACTCTGCATCATATCAAGATAACCCCAGTTTTACCTGTCTCCTGTCGAGCTCGTCGTCTTCTTCAGGACAAGATGAAGATCACCCAGGCTGAGTTCTACAGAATGATTCAATTGGGTACTGCTCGTCCTTTAGATAGCCCTTGGTCGAGTCCTCTTCATTTGGGTCCCAAGAAGAATGGAGAATGGCGGCCCTGTGGTGACTATCGTCCGCTTAACGCGAGAACAATTCCTGATAAGTATTCTATACTTTACCTTGAGGACTTTTCAGCGAATTTGCACGGTACCACAATCTTATCGGCTGTTGGCCTGATCAACGCCTTTAATCAGGTACCCGTGGCTCCTGAGGACATCTAGAAGACGGCCATCATAACACCCTATGGTCTTTTCGAATTCCCATTCATAACTTTCGGCTTCCGGATTGGCGCTCAAAGGTTCCAGCACTGTATTGATAAGGTTACTCGTGATTTGCCTTTCGCGGTCGCCTACATCGATGACATCCTGGTATTCTCCAAGAACGCTGCTGAACATCGCGAGCATGTCCGAGTACTCTTCAGTAAGCTACGAGAATTCGGCCTCAATGTGAACGTCACCTAGTCAAGGTTTGGGCAGGCAGAAGTCACTTTCCTCGGGCATCGAATCAGCGCTCAGGGCATCAGACCTCCTCAGGAAGACGTGAATGACATCCTCGAGTTTCCTCGACCGGCAACTGTGAAGGCTCTCAAGCAATTTCTTGGCAACTTTAATTTTTATCGTCGATATGTCAAGGGCACAGCCAACATTCTCTCTCCTCTCACTCGTTGTCTCCAAGGTCCAGAGCTGAAGAACTGGCCCCCTGTGCAGTGGACTGGTGACTGTGAAAAGTCATTCACCAAGGCCAAGCAAGCGTTAGCAGAAGCTACGCTGCTATCACACCCAGACATCAGAGCAGAATGGGCTATATTTTCAGACGCGTCCGATCACGCCATTGTAGCTGTCCTTCACCAACGCCATCAAGGAGCCTGGCAAGCTCTAGCCTTTTTCAGCTGAAAATTATCTTTATCGACACGCAAGCACTCGACCTACGATAGGCAATTGCATGCTGTGTACGAGGTAGTCAAGCACTTCAGGTACAACTTCGAAGGTCGGCACGTGATCATCTTTACTAACCACCAGCCTCTTACACACGCCTTCAAGCAGAACCCTGATCGTGCGATACCTTGGAAGTTCAGAAAGTTAGATTTCATCGGCCTGTTTACCACGGATATCCGTCACGTTGCTGGAACCGAGAATATTGTTGCTGGCACCCTTTCACGTGTTGAAGTTTTCTCGACGGTTGTTACTGCCGAACAACGGCAAGTAACAACCGCTCAGCAGGATGATGAAGAACTGCAACATCTTCTTGCGGCACTGTTCTGTGACATGTCACCGAAAGCAGTGCGGCACTTCATCGCGCCACTGTTCTGTGACATGTCACCAAAAGCAGTGCGCCTTTAGGTTCCTGAGAACCTGAGGAAGCAGGTCTTCAAGTCCCTGCATTCTCTTCATCATCCAGGAATCAGGGGATCACGGAGGATTCTCTCGGATCGATACGTTTGGCCCTCGATGCAGAAAGACTGTGCTGAGTGGACCAAGCACTGCCTTGAGTGTCAACGTGCCAAGGTTTCTTGATATTGCTCAATACCACTGGGAGACATTCAACACTTTTCTCAGCGGTTTGAGCACATTCATGTCGACTTCATCTCTCTTCCTCTATCGAGAGGGTATCGTTGGTGCCAGACGATCGTTGATCGCTTCACCCGGTATCCAGAAGCAGTGCCTTTGGTAGATTCCAGCCTACACATCGTTGCTCACGCCCTTCTCTACCATTGGGTTTCGAGGTTCGGAGTGCCTCTGAGAATAACCACTGATCGCGGGGTCAGTTCTTCTCAGATACCTTCCAGAAGCTCTCTTAACTCTTGGGCAACCGCCGGCTGATGACGACACCCTACTATCCTCAATCGAACGGCCTGGTGGAGCGCCTCCATGGACAACTGAAGGCAGCCGTGCATTGCCACGGTGACGAGTGGTTCGACGCTATTCCCGTCATTCTTCTTGGGCTTCGCTCCGCCTGGAAGGAGAACCTACAGGCAACACTAGCGGAACTGACATACGGCGAGCCTCTTCCTCTCCTTGGCAAATTTCTGGCTCCTACTGTCGTTAATTCTCCTGCACCAGCCCTGGTTAAGAAGCTGCGGGATCGCCTTCGTAGTCTCGCGCCAGTGCCGACATCACACCATGGAACGAAGCCAACATTCTTTTTCAAAGACTTGGCAACATGCTCTCGTGTCTTCGTTCGGAATGACCAAGCCCGTAAAGCTTACGGATCGCCTTACTCTGATCCTTTCCGAATCGTCAGCAGGCATGAAAAGTATTTTAATGTCTTCTTTCGTTCCGAGACTGGTTACCGAAACTACGAGAGCGCTTCCATTTCCATCGATCGCCTGAAACCAGCTTATATGGTTCCTGAAGACCTGGATCAGATACTGGGCCCTTCTCCAGATGGCCAACCCCAGCAGCAGCGCCCTCAACAGCAGCCTCAGCCTTCGACCAGTGCTTCAGCTGCATCAGCTCCGTCAACTTCGGCAAGCTCATCGAACTCCCAAAAACCTAGCAAGAAAGTCTCGTTCAACTTGCCGAATAGACAAGGAAGATGACAACTCAACTAGCGAGACATGTAAAGCGAGCGCAACATTTAAATGCCCAGCCATTTGTTTTTTTGCCTCACAATAGTTTTTTTCTCTTTTCCTCTGTTTTTTTTGTTATTTAAGTTTTTTTTTCTCCTTTTTTTTTGTTTTGTATTTTGTTTTAGTATCCAAGTATGGCCACTGATCCAAGAGGGGGGGGGTATGTTGAGCGGTCTACTAGCCGGCGTTCTCTTTCACGCAGATACATTGCGCATTGGCGAGCCGACGTCATGTTCCCCCTCTACCTACCTGGACACCTACAGAGGATTATCAAATATTCTCTTTCAGCATATTTTCTTATAGATTGGGTTGGGGAAAATGTAATTTCGGTTCTTCCTAATAGATGGCATTAAAGTTGTATATCTCTAGTAATGCTTATTCGATGACGCCATACTATAGCATGTTTAGAAATTTACAGTCCATAGTACATCCTGGAGTACAAAGTAGCGTCATTCGTTTACTCATTCAAAAATTATTAGGCTTTGACAATGGAGATTCCAGAAGGCCACTTTCGTCACATTTTGCTTTTGTACTTCCGAAAAGGAAAAACTGCAGCGCAGGTTCATCGAAAATTCCGTAGTGTTTATGGTAATGAGTGCTTAAGTGAACGCCAGTGTCGGAATTGGTTTGCTCGATTTCGTTCCGGAAACTTCGATCTTAAAGATGAACCTCGCCCTGGTTGGCCAACCGTTGAAAAAGTCGATGAAATTCTTAATGAAATCGAGGTATACCGACATATTTCATCTCGCGATATTACTACGAAAATAAACGTCGACCATAAAACAGTTTTGAACCATTTACATATGACTGGATACCAAAAGAAGCTCAATACTTGGGTTCCATATGAATTAACGTCGAAAAATTTAATGGACCGAGTTTCCATTTGTGAATCCCTGTTGAAACGGAACGAAATCGAGCCATTTTTTAAACAAATGATTACGGGCGATGAAAAGTGGATCGCGTACGACAATCATGTGCGAAAGAGATCGTGGTTAAAGCCCGGAGAAGCTTTACAAACAGTTGCGAAGCCCGTATTGACGCCAAGGAAGGTGATGCTGAGTGTTTGGTGGAATTGGAAGGATATTGTTCATCATGAGCTGCTCGAACCTGGCCAAACCATTAATTCCACTGTCTACTGTCAACAACTAATGCGACTGAAGCAGGCGATTGAAAAAAAACGGCCAGAATTGATCAATAGGAAAGGCGTCGTCTTCCATCACGACAATGCTAGACCGCACACATCTTTAGTGACTCGTCAAAAACTGAGAGGGTTTGGCTGGGAAGTTTTAATGGATCCACCGTATAGCCCTGATCTTGTCCCGTCGGACTATCATTTGTTCCGGTCTCTGCAAAACTCTCTTAATGGTGTAAAGCTGGGTTCAAAAGAGGCTTGTGAAAATCACTTGGTTCAGTTTTTCCCCCAAAAACTTCAGAAGTTCTACAGTTACGAAATTATGGTTTTACCAGAAAAGTGGCAAAAGGTCATCGATCAGAACGGCATATATATCATTGATTAGTGTTTAAAATTTATATTAACAAATTCACTTTGAAAAACACGAAAAAACCGAAATTACTTTTTCCCCAACCCAATATTTCGGGAATTTGAGGTTCCCGTAAGCTTCAGTATACCTGTACAACTTGTTGAATAAACATGTATTTAAATACCCGCTCAAGCCTCTTTTAACTTCTCAACCGACAGTAATATTATTTTGTAGTGATAACTAGCTTATCCGCTACACCCCCACCGCGCGTGAATCGATGAGTTATCATCCCGAGTGATTCACCGATGACGCCATCTATCTTAAACATTGCGCGACTGTGGCGCCACCTTCGCGGAAAATTTTTGAATATTTGAGAATATTCTCGAACAAGTATGACGTCATTTCTCTTCCAAGACACCAATGTCTCACTATAATAACCGATTTCATGCAAGTTTCGACCGATCAGCATCAACATATCATCTTTCATGCACGTCCTAATAGGAATTAGACGATACGTCCCATCACGCGAATCAATGAGTCATCATCCTGAGTGGTGACGTCATCCGTCTTGAACGTCCTGCGACTGTGGCGCCACCTAGCGATGAGCGCTGGGGGCTTGGTCGGGAACCCGCTTGGCATACCTACTTCCATCAATTTCTACGGGTGACACCGGGGCGAGCGAAGCGAGCGACCGACACTGATTTTGGTTATGGTAATATATACTATTTCAACACGCTGCAATGAAAATTTTGTACTTAGCCCTTCAAATGGTGGGAGGGATAAGACTGACTTTTCGCCGTCAGGCGATGAGTAATACGTACTTTCCGCTTGAGAGAACGATGTTTTACGCGAGGACGGCGGGTGCTTATTTTTGTCTCGCTCATCATCGAGCATAGTACAAATTTCTTCTGTACGAGTGTGTGAAACATAATATAAATGACTCCCAGCATGGCCGGCGCAGTGTTCGATGCCACATTTAGTATTCATGACAAGACATCCGAAAACTGCCTGCCACACACGGAAATTGAAATAAATGATTCAGCCGCGGACTTATCAACCTTTCTTTCAGCTCGGCTGGTGATTCCGCACACGGCTAATGATCTTTTATTTTACCTCCTTAGGTTGGAAATATACTGCTCTTAGACGTACCGAAGTGATTAGAGCTCGATCTAAAGAAAAAAGTCCACAAGCAGTGAAGTCCAAAGGTCTGTGCAGAAGCTGGAGTGAGAACAGTTCAAGTTGTTTCCTCACGTACGGCTCCCACTGATAAGTAAGTAATTGACTGACTAATACCGCTGTTTTCTTGGATTCTGTGGTCGTTGCATAACAGGGCTGAACTACTATCAACATCCTAAACACGTGGAATGCACACCAGGCGAATTGTACGGCGATGAATAATGACTCTTTATCGCTGTTTGCCTCCATCATCAAGAAGTAAGGAGTGATAATCAAGTGGAGAAGACAGGTAATTGTTACTACGAGGATCGGTAAACCGAATGCCTTGTTCAGCAGTAGGTTGGTGTCGCAAATCGATGAATGGACATTTATCAATTGAGAGATTGCGTCTGTCATTTCTCGAGCTTCTAAAATCATGATAAAACATTTTTTTTAATAATTTAAATTGAAATCAGATGACGTTTTTCTCAAAAATTAGTATTAACTAGAAAGGTAAATATTGTCGCCTTTCGAAATAAAATCAATTATCGTTTATAATCATAGAAATTAATCCTCATCGTTTTCCATGCTTCTTAAGGATGATTTTCGCTAATTATTTTTCTAATTTCATTTCTTTTTATTCCGTAATTCTACTATTTTTACGTTCTTGAAATAATATCGATACATGCTGTGTATGGCGCATCGGCCAAGAAAAGTTTCCACGTTCCTCACATTTGACGTCAGGGTATTGCCACCAGTGCATTCAAATATGGGTTGTGATGTTGTTAGAGAAAACCATGGAAAATATCTTTTCCTCATTTGAAATCGCTTATTAGGGTGAAACAAAAATCAACGCTGTGTTTTATTTTTTCCTTTCACTGAAAATTTCAATTTTTTCATGATAGATGTAGATATCTAGTCATGGGGAATAAACATAGTTTATGAAGTTATACTTCATTTTTGGTATCCGAGAAATGTTATTCGTCGAAAACGGTGTGATCGAGAATTGACTGTCCGTAGATAGCTAAAATTGGAAAGAAAATATGTACTTTTTTACAGTGATATCAGAGAATATTATCAATTTGGTGGGAAAAAATGCTTCAAATTAGCTTACGATCACATGCTAAGGACTTTAAAGTAATTTCGTAATTATTCCGACAAATTTAGGAATATCTTCCGAAAAAAAGAACAGATATTTTCTTCAAAACGTCTATCAAGTAAACATTTTGTTCAGCTGTTCCTAAAAAAAAATCGAAAATAATTTATTTATTTATTCAACCACTACACAGTGTAGTACATGGTATTAATTTGGTAGGGAGTTCATACTAAAACTTCGAATAGAAATTCATAAACATAGGGAGAGCATAACTCAATCTAAATATAAACTAATACATATATTGGAACGTAATTTTCGGGGTATCATGGACCCCGGTCCACTACGTAGCTGTGACACCCAAACAACCCTGAAATGATAATACTTGAGTGTCATTTTTACCAGAACGACCACTGGAAACGAACGAAATAGTCCTCTGCGTCAATACGGTTCCCACTAGCTCAAAACTGTAACGTGGTCAATTTTTACTGGGGATAAAAATGAACGTTAACTCGCCCTTTTTCCTTGGCAATGTCAGAAAACTGAAAGTTCGATGATTGTGGGCGCCAGTTGTTCTTTGTCTCGTCGGAAACAACACACCGAAATTAGGTCGATGTGGAAAAATACAACGAAAACCAAAGAAAACTCAAATCTAAAGGGCCAAGGGAAAGGTGACAGGATGCTCGCGCTGCTCAGGGGGTCGGTTGTGGAGAGAGGGGTAGGTTGAGGTAGAAACAGGTTATCGGGTTGTTATTCTCAAAAACGGAAACACGAAAACTGAAATTTTATGCTGAAATGTAGGTGGTTATATTGTCTCTAAATTTTACAAAAAAAACGATATCCTCAAATCTCAAAAGAATATCAAAAAGGAAAATGATTTGTACTGAGAGTGAGAAAGACAGAAATTAAAATAATATTTATCACAAAAGAAATAATATCACAATAATTGTTAGGCGTTGTACGCAAAGAGACCCAAAATAAAAAAATTATATAATAAAAAAAAGAAATAATAATATTAATAAAAAATGCAAAAAAAAGACTTGATACGAGTAAATGAGGATTATCGATCTATCTTAAACTTCACTAATTTGGCTGCAGTCAGCAAGAAAAAAACAATTATCTCAAAAATTACGAATTAACCCCCGGACAATGGAGCGTATAACACAGTAGCATTGAGAGAAAATCCGGAATCCCTAACGCAAAGCAAACGCTCGTTACGGAAGAAAAGAAAAATAATAACTCTACGCAACATAATTCCGAGAAAGCGCGGCCTCGCTCAACGAGAGCATAATGCTAGCACGTGGTGGCTAGAGCGCCGGACGCCGCACATAACTCCACTGACTCGCGACCTTGAGGCGACAACCGCATAAAAATGTCCCTAACTGGGGCGTATTGCGCATGTAACTAAATTAAATCCTAATAAAACGTCAGGGCACATGAAAATTAACGAACATACAAAAAAAAATCCGATTTATCAGCAAATTTTCTGCGAGGTGCAATCGGAAGGCCAACAAGGCATAAACTCGAAGTGAACGAGCTGGCGGTGAACGAAAAAAAAAATGAGTTCTAATTACACAAAATAAAGTCCCGAGAATTGAAATAACCCCAATAAAAGTCCGTACTCCGCGGAGAGTCCCGTAGAACTATGGAATACCTGATTACTCGGTACATCATTGACCGAAGACCCACCGGTAGGAAGCTCGAAGTGATCGAGTCGGCGGTAAACGCAAGAGTGTCTTAAAATTCCAAAACTCACGACTGTTATCTTCGAAAATCTCGAGGCAAAAATGTGCGGGATATACACGATATCCTAAATTCGCCCGAGTGCAAGAGAGAGGTTCGCAAACCACCAGCGCAAGAGAGAGAGATGAAAAACCCACCACCACGTGGGGAAGCGCTAATACGCATAAGACAAAAAATGCACAATTGAGGCGTTATTTAAGCTCTACCGCACAGAGTATAGTCTCGAAAAATAGCCAACAAAATTACTAACGACCTGAGACGAGCATTTGCTATAATATCGATCCCGAAATACTAAAAATCTGTCACCAAAAATATAAGAAAAACTCACCAGCGGTAATGCGCGCAACTTCTCGCCTCTCGGCTACTCAATACACTCCTAATTCTCCACAGAAACGGCTCACGGCTCTATCCCAAGGCTCAGCTATTCTCTGACTAAATTAGTCCTACTTCTAACTGGACGACACTGACAAAAACATCCAAAAGGCACGGAATTACTAAAAGAGGTACAACACGTGGTTGTGCGTATGGAGTGAGAATCACTAATGACGCTCAATGGCGGCTTGGCGCACGGAGATAAACGTGGACTCAGCGCCACGTGTGTCTGGATTGCGCAACAATCGGCACGAATTTCAATTTGAATTTTACAAACTAATTCCACAAAATTCCTCCACATGACTCTAACCTGAAGGTCATTTGAACATGAATGATTTTAACTATATTTTCCTCATTGGGGACGCATTCTCGGGATCACGGGGGTAAAAGGAACAAAACTCAAAACTCAAGGGTGTAACTCTGGTGCACTCGACTAATTATTCTCTTATTTTCACAATTAAATCGACCTTGGCGATTCACGCGGAACAACAGTTGTGATTGCACGCGTGACCTTCCACCTAAACCCAAAACTAACCTACTTTGCTCCCCGTAAATTTTCTAAATGACCGGCAGCATTTCAACTGCACTTACGCATTCCCCCGATGAGTCTAACAAAACGGAAAAATTCGACGAAATAATCGCACAGCGCGGTAATATTTCGGTCTAAGCAACGAAAATCAGAACGTTTTCCCCTAGCTTTTGTCGAATTCCGAAAATCTAAACTCAAGGCGTAAAATCGCAAACCTATCCCCGATAATACTCGAAAATGAGGTTATTTATGGCGATAAACGCAACCAAAAAAAATTAAGAAAACCTAACTCTCCAAAACGTATCAAAACTCGAATTTTCCAAGTGAACAAAACACTAACAAAAAATCTGACTCGAAATTGAAAATATCTGAATGACTCAACTGGGTCTCTTCTCTACGTACTTACAAATAGCTGGAAATTTTGAAGGTTCTGCGGTGAACTAAGGGATTTCACAAAAATTCCTTACTGTTATGGACAGAATTCCAAATATGTTATGGACCCGAGCGGTTGGGTTCGATGTAGGGATTGATTACACGCGATTAGACAGTAGAAAGAATTATCTTTATTGGAAATTGAACTTATGTGATGAGCTTACCATTTATTGAACAAATAAGTACTCGGATGGATACTGAAGGTATCAGGCGAGTATAAGTATAAAAAGGTAATTCAAGACTCGTCGAGTAACTGGCCCCGAGGCAGCGAATTCACCAGTCTTTTATGCACGCGTGTAATTCGATTGCATCAGGTCATTGGTCCTCGTCGCACACCTGCGAGGCATTGGGTGACGTCTCCCACCGCGCGCGAAGGCCAGGCGTCGGGGCGCAAAGTGCTGACGCTGCGCCCCAGTTATGCACATTCGTCGTTTATACGTGAAGTTTAATTCACGAGTATTCGACGTTATTTTATATTACCTCATTCCACTGTTTTGTTTCGGATAACACGTGCCACTTTCGTCACTTTACATTATCCGAATCAGCAGAGGAATTTCATAATATTATTTGGGGCATAACATCCCTCCCCGCCAGAGAAGAAAATTACTACCCTTGGAAATTTTCTCTGCTAACCCTATCTCATCGATACGATATTTAATTATTATGGTTTTTACATTAATAATCAATATTTTCTTACATAGTGTCTAAGCCTGCTCAATATTTTGTTTATTTTCCTTCCAGAAGGGTTTATATGGAGCATTTTGCTTTTAGTGTACATATTTTTATGAATTCCGTTCAATCATCCTTATCTTTGGTATGAACAATCATGAAAATCGTCGCAGAGGTTGCAAGTGAAAAATCGTTCATAACTTTTGAAATAATGCTTTTATCGAAAATTAAAGTCTAGGACCTGGATAATTGTATTTATATGAAGAATGTATTGTAATGTTCAGATTTTTGATTAGAAACTCAGGGAAGGCTGTGCCCTGAATGGGTGAGCCCGGAACTTAGAAAATTGAGGGATACGTAGTCATACGTAACAATTTACAGATTCTCAATTCAATACATACATTCTTATGCTATTTCGAAATTTGACCTTTCCCTCCTGGATGCTGGCCGTGGTTTCCGACACCAGCAGTAAAGGATCAGCCCTGAGATGATTGCTAGAATCACCATCACTCCGGTGAATATCGATGAAGGGTGTGTGAGGAACTCTCGATAGTCGAATTTCTTTCTCACAGGATTCAGGTCTTCCTTCTCAGCTTCCAGCTGTACATGAAGCCCTTCCAGTTCCCTCATGTTTCCGACAACATTGGTCAGCTGGACGTCGCTCAGGTTGAATTTTCGTTGCTCTAGTTGAGTGACAGTGACGTCATCCAACGTCAAGTTCAACTTTGGATGAACATGAGTGTTGTATGTCACTTCATGTGACTTCCGGCCTCTTATAGTGAAGTCAGAAGCAATTATCTCACAGGAATCTTTGACTCGCAGGATTCCTGAGTCCTCCAGAATATCCCGTTCTTCCTTGTTACCGCAGGTGACTACTATTCCCTCAGGTTCTGGAGCCGCGTAGAACCATGCGTTGTCCTTTCTCATTTTTATAAGGGTGAGCCCTTGAAGCTGGAGGTGTTTCACCACACAAGTATTGGGCATCTTCTCCGGATTCATAAACATTTGCACCTCGCACGGACTAGTATTTTTCACCTTCTGTATTGGCAAAGACTCAGTGCATAATTATGGTCCTCGAATTTGTTTACAAGGATTTAATTGTCTCTCGGTCATTGGCACGAACTGCTGTGTCGCTCCGTAAATTACCAGAAGTTCATTCCTCGCCTCCAAGTATGAGTGATAGCCGTTCGTTGTCCGCACAGGAATCCCATGCGTCAGAAAACGTCGAACGCTTGGAAGTCAGCGAGTGGTATTTCTACCATGGTAATAATTTTCAAGCCGAATGCATATACACTGACGGTAGATACCTCCTGTAGTTGATACATCCCGCCTACTTCGAGCTCAAAGGGGAAACTTAAAGCCTTTGGTAACTTGGCTTTTTTAAGGAGGGTGACTAAACCGTCCTCTGTGAACACCCCTGTATTCAAGACCAACCCCCTGGAGTCAGTAAGTAGCTTCTTGATCTTCGCAGCATCCCTGAGTACTCTAGTGTAGATTGCCTCCAGTATCATGAGATGTTCGTCCATGTTGATGTATTCATTATTATCGTGTTCTCATGATTCACTTCACTCACAGCCTGCTTCATGGACTGCATCAAGATTCCCTCGTTCTTTTTTATCATCTCCTCCGCATGACCCAGATGATAGAGTGTCGTGTTAATTATCTCCAGTTGTTTTTCTGAACTCCTGAAAGTCCCTTCGACACCATCCTCCAGCCGTTTGAGCCTTTCATCAATTAACTCTGCATCTTGGGCATCCATAGTACCGAATAATGATTTGGCAACGGTCCCTAGACCATCTATGAACCCTCCGCGTTTCTTGATTGAATCAGTGCAACTCAGCATCCCAAGAATGACATCTTTTGTCTCCGCAAAGTCCTCAATCTACTGTTCCACGATCAGTTTAAAATTCTCTCCACCTTTCCCGGCCCTTCGACAGAGTTCTTTTGCCAGGTAAAGATGTCGACGAACCTGATCAGCCCTCAACATCCAGGGCGATACATCTGTAGATGCAGCTATGCTCCATACCTGATTACTCAGATACAATCTTCCGACACGTTCAAAATAAATTCCAGGAGTGTGAATGAACTTTTCCACCCCATGCCCCACCCCCATTATTTCAAATGCCATGCTTCCCAGCATTAGCATTATGAAGGGCATTGCAAAATTCATGGGCTTCCGTGCTTTTGCGAAATCATAAGTTCTTTAACTCGAGCCGGACGATGGCCTCAGGTGACATTGATGTCGACGTTCACTTGATGGCGGCCATATTTGTCGACGTTGCACCCTTTGATATAAAAGTGCCTGTCGCCCCCAGTGTGGCTAACTGTCCTAACTGTCCTAACAGTCCTCTACAAATTTTTGAGTGAAAAGGTTACAATACACCAAATCACCAAGATGAATCCAGCAAAGTACCTCAAGTGTGGAACAGCCGGACATGTTTTCCGAAAGTGTCCTTTCGCCGCGTATGGAACGTCCTCTAACTGTGGGATCTGCAAGAGATCCCGTCGAGTAGGACCTCGCCCATCATCAACCGCTCCTGAAGCCTCAAAAAGATGCTTCAAGTGTGACAAACTTGGACATTTTTCTCGTGCCTGCCCATTGCGCTCCAGCAAACGTCCTGGAACCCATGCTGCACCTTCAACTGGGTCCCCCGTGAAGAGATGTCGGTTCAAGGTCTCAACGAGAAGACCCGTCAGGAAAAGTGTGTGGGAACGACTCGGACCCCCCGTTTCCCGACCAAGATACTCCGTCAGGAAGCATCCGTATTTGAAGCATTCTGTGGATGAATTCACGTTTGAATACCTGGTAAGTCCGAATACCTCTTCCACTCTTTTATTCTCCTGCCTCTCCTTGACTTCCCAAGTCTCTATTTCTTCTAATTTTCCCCTACTTTTTGGTTGTTTCAGTGCACCAGATTCTCCCATTATCCTGCACACGTGAATCTGGAGTTCAGGCAGCAAGTCAGGCGATGGAGAAATTCCAGTAGAAAGGATCGGAACGTCCTTTGGGATCTCCCAGTTCGCTCTGACATCGAGACTGGCGTGGAAGATAACTTTAATCTCCGTCGTCTCTTCGATGAAACTCCAGTTCCTCAGCCATGCCACGTACCCCAATTTGTGGACAACAGTGAAATGAAATGTCCCCTCTGCAGTCAATATCTTTGGGATTGTCCAGGCTTCTTCTTCCTGGGATGAAACTGGCACACGCGACACTCCGCTAATTGTTTCGGTGCTGTGACTATACCTTGTAATTAATGGTTTAATTGAATAAACGCATTGTAAGGAAAATTCTGTTTTTTCCAGGAAAAATCCCTTATCCCTTCGATAAGAAAATTTCAGGTCTTCGAGGGGTTGTATCGTCCGAAGCATGGGACCATATAGTCATGCCTCTATAAAGGGTCGTAGTCGGTTGACGTGGACTCTCTGCGTCTTTTGCTTGTTTCCGCTTCGAATTGCGTAGTTAACTTCCGATTTCCTCTCGACAATTTCGTAGGGACCGATCCAGGGCTGTGTCAACTTCTTTGATCTTCCGCGTTGCAGAACATCATTTTTCAGGAGAACCTTGTCGCCAACTTTAAACTCCAGTTGCTCTGCATCTTTATCATACTGGATTTTTGATCCCCCTTTCATCTTGTCAAGGGTCTCTTTCGCCTCCTGATGAGCTGCACGTAATCTCTCTCGTAGTTCCTGAGCGAAGTCATCATAACAGTATGTCAAATGGAGCGGCTGCCTAACGGCTATCGGTAATTCAGCGCGTCTTCCAAAAATCAACTCAAACGGCGTCATTTTTGTTGCCGTGTGAGGCGTCGTGTTATATGCAAACATAGCATATGGCAGCCACGTATCCCAATCCGTCTGATCCTCTTGAATGAAGCTTCTCAGGTACTCCTCTAGAGTGCAATGCGACCTCTCGACAATGCCATTGGTCTGCGGATGATAAGCCGTCATCTGAATCTTCTTAATTCTCAGAAGTTTGCAGACATTTCTGAATATTTCCCCCATGAAATTTGGTCCTTGATCCGTGAGAAGCCTCTGTGGTGTTCCGTATTCACAGATTATCTTCTCTGCGAACGCACGACCGATGGTGTTAGCCTCCTGGTCAGGAGTGGGAATAGCTTTGCTGAATTTCGTCAGAGCATCCTGGAACCTCAGGATGTATTTATTTCCAGCGTTCGTAACGGGCAATGGACCAACTATATCCATAGCACACTGCTCAAATGCTGTCTCAGGGGTTTCTCTGATGATCATGAGTACTTTCATGGCTTTTCCCAGCTTGTTGAGTTGACATTCCTCACAGCTTCCCACGTATTTCTCCACGTCAGATTTCATTCCCTTCCAATAGTATCTCTGTCTCAGTTTAGCATACATTCGTTTTTTACCAGGATGTCCAACAATCGTTGTATCGTGATATTCTCGTAGTATTTCCAAAATCTCATCGTCAGCAAGTGTAATGACCCCGCTGTCGGAGTCCGAGTTCGCCACTCTCTCCGTCTCTGACTTTGACTGCGCCCGAGTTACAACATTGATGCGACTCAGTGCGTCAGCGTTGGTATTTAATTTTCCAGGCTTGTATACCACCTCGAAATCATACTCTTCTAGTTTCAGACGCCAGTGTACGAGATTTGAACCTGGATCCTTGACGTTAAAAATCCACCTCAAGGGCCTGTGGTCAGTAACTACAATGAACTTTCGCTCATATAGGTAGGGTCAGAAGTGATGAGCACCCCACACAATGGCTACTAGCTCCCTTTCTATAGTACTGTATTTCTTCTCCGCAGCATTAAGCATCCTGCTTGCATAGGCAATTGGCAGATCCTTGCCGATCTCCCCCTGTGACAACACACCTCCTACAGCCTTGTTTGATGCATCTGTAGTTAGCAGAAATGGCCTCTGGAAATCTGGATATTCCAGAATTGGCGCTGTAATCAGAGCTGATTTCAGGCTCTCAAACGCCTTCTTGTCTATTGTCTCCCAGGTCCAGGTTACATCCTTTCGTAGCAGATTAGACAAAGATTTTGCGATTTTGGAAAAGTCCTTGATGAATTTCCGGTAATAGCCCACCAGACCCAAGAAGGACATTATTTCCTTTTCGCTCTGGGGCTCCGGAAAATTCGACACTGCTTCTATTTTACTAAGATCGGCCTTGATCCCATCTTTGGTGATGATATGACCCAGGTACACAACTTCTCTCCTCAAGAAATTACACTTGTCAGGTTGAAGTCTCAGGCTTGCATCCCTTAGGCGCTGCAGGACCTCCCTCAGCCTCTTATTATGCTCCATTAGATCTGGTCCAAAAATCACCATGTCATCGAGATAGACAAAACACCAGATTCCCTGAACTCCCGCCATGACGGAATTCATGAATCTCTGGAATTTCGCAGGGCCGCCCTGAACCCAACAGGCAATCTGTTGAATTCATATTGCCCGTACGGTGTAGAGAAAGCAGTCTTGCTTTTATCCTCTTCCTTCACGGGTATTTGATGAAAAGCCGAGGCCAAATCCAGAGTTGAGAACTATTTCGCATTCCCCAAACGATCCAAAATGTCAGTAATATTGGGCAATGGAAATAAATCACCAATCGTGACGTCATTTAAACGTCGAAAATCGACGACCACACGAAATTTCACCTTTCCCGAAGCATCCATCTTTTTCGGCACAACGAGCAGAGGTGCATTCCACTGGCTTTTACTAGGTCGTACGACGCCATTTTGCAGCATCTCTTTGACCTGACGGTCAACTTCTCCCATCTGCGCCTCCGGTAACCGATGAGGTCTCGCGTTGATGGGCGCAGTGCCAGGCTTTAATGGAATTTCATGTTCTAGATGATCAGTCACTCCCGGAGAATCCCCCGGCAATTGAACGATAGGATTCTATTCCTTCAACATTTCCAAAAGAGACTCCTCCTCCCTGTTCAGATGATCAATTCTCAAATTCTCATGCAGCAATTTAATGCGATCTCTTACCTCGCACCTTTTTGAACTATTCAGCATCATAATGATTTCTTTCGATGGCACAGGCTCAAGTTTCACCGTCGGCAAATAGACAAAAACATCATTTTCATTCCTGTTGATAATGCAGACTATTGCCTGGCCGTTTACTGCTTTCGTCAGGCATTCTCCGATAAAAACTCTTTTCGCCACCTGTTTCTTCCGAACGATACTCGTCTTTCTGTTACGTGTGGGTACTTGAAGTAATACCTCACTCCTAGCTTCTATTTTTGTGGGCTCTCTGTCCAGGAACAAGTCGAAAGGACGTCCATTGATGATCAAAACCTTCCCATGAATAGTTTCCAGCTCTAGGCTAGGTGAAGACAAAAAATCTTCGCCCAAGATTCCCCCGATGCAAGGAAAAGTTTCAGGTACCACTTGAAACACATGTCCCAGGTACTTTTTCCCAATTTTCAGTTATAGAACCGTCTCCCCCCAGGTTGCGACATCCTGATTGGAGATCCCTCTCAGCACTCGATTTCCCGGAGAGATTTCAACATCATCATTTAGCTTATCTTTCCGCACGAGAGATGCTTTTGCTCCAGAACCAGCCAGGAACAACGTAGGCTCCGTCAATTCTGCTGCATTGAGTAAAATCTGCGTTTTAATCTCAGCAGATTTTGCTGGTTTTATCATCTGCCCTTTAGTTTTCCTTGAAGATTTCCTCCCCTTCTCCGAAGGTTTCACCATCATCACCTGACAGGCCCCTACTGGAAGTACTTTATCAGCGTCAGCTGTCTCACTTTTCTTTTTTGCAAAGCTGTTATTATTGCTGCCGGCCGCTTTATTGTGTTTGAATGTCGAGGCCATACCATCTTTGCAATTAGTAAATTCTGATGGAATTTTTTGCGAACTTGGTATCCCGAATCTTTTCTTCAATTTACGACAGTCCGTAGCCTCGTGACCTGCATATCTGCGGTATTTACAAACAGTCTCGAAAGCGTTGACGCTGCGTCTTTCTGACGGNTTCTAGATGATCAGTCACTCCCGGAGAATCCCCCGGCAATTGAACGATAGGATTCTATTCCTTCAACNGACTTACGCTGCCCGTTATTACGACATTCCTTCGACTGATGTCCCGGTTGTCCGCAGGTAAAACATTTTCCAGTTGATAGTATACCCAGAGAATTTCGGTTTCCTCCAGTGAAGTTCTTCTGTGTCACTGTAATACCTCCATTTTTCCCTTTGTGCGTGCCAGATATAGTTTTCTCCAGCTCAATAGCTCCCACATAAGCATTATGGAGATTTTTAAAATTATGAGCTCGTACCAGAATCTGCAATTGCCCATGTAATCCTTGTTCGAACATGAGTTTTGCAATCGCCAACATCAGCGTTTTCGAGGCTTATTTCTCGCGCTCGCTGAACTCACTGTGAAGCTTCAGTAGGCCGTTTAGAAAATCTAAAGTGACCTCCTCCGTACGAGCCACATATTTGGTAACATCTTCGTTTTCCCTCTGTTGCAATTTACTAAACTCCACCTGAAGCCCCAAGAGACTCTTTGTTTTCCCAACAAGTAACTGTAATTCAGTTTTTAATTGCTCAAATGACGTTACTGTTCTATATTTCATTTTTGCGTTCATATGGCCTCCCGATTATTCTGGACATTTTGCTCCGCCCAGGCGTCTGCTAGCAGATCTCTGAGGTCCTTTCTCTCTCTTTCTGCANCAATTTACTAAACTCCACCTGAAGCCCCAAGAGACTCTTTGTTTTCCCAACAAGTAACTGTAATTCAGTTTTTAATTGCTCAAATGACGTTACTGTTCTATATTTCATTTTTGCGTTCATATGGCCTCCCGATTATTCTGGACATTTTGCTCCGCCCAGGCGTCTGCTAGCAGATCTCTGAGGTCCTTTCTCTCTCTTTCTGCATCCTCCCGACGAAGACGCTCAGATTCCAGGAGTTGCCGCATTTTTTCCTCTCTGCTCCTGTTTCCCATCTCCCGAGTCGCAACTTTTTCATGCAAATCAACGATTTTCCCTCTGAGATGATGAAGACGTCTAGGCGGTCGATCCTCCCCCGATTTTTCTACGTCGGGTTGCATGGTCTCACGACGCCCATCCTCAGGATTACGATTTGGAATAAAACCCCCTGCTCCAAGTGCCCCCGCCTGAAAGAAGACGTTGCTTGGTGTATAAAATGGCTGTTCAGGTATTCTATTGGTCTCCCCTGCTCTTTCTTCCTCCTCCTGAATTTCCTCGATGTCATCGAAGGGATTCCCAGGCACATTTTGTGAAGGATTTACAGGGCGAAGACGTACATTATTTGGGGAATTGGAGATTCTCCCTTCATTTCTTTGCGTACTATTAGCTAGCCCAGCCCTAGGCAACTCGTCTGGTAACTCGTCCCCAGCCCCCTGGTGAACCTCAACCCGTACCTGTCGCTGATTGGCGGCTAACATGCTCTGATGCAAAGATTGGGTATATCCTCGACGCAGGTTAACATTCCTGTCAATCTCCCCATCCGAATGAAATAGATTCCTCCTTGCTCCCCGCGCAGGGAGGGAGTAAGAATCAAAATCACTTTCTTGTCGACTACCATTAGCGCCTGTAGTTGGCATATCGATTATTTACCCCTTGGCCAACAATAAAATAATCTTACCTGTGTAGCCACTATCTCAGCACTATCCCTTCTTGCTAGGATAGCTTTCCGTCGTACTAGCCCTTTTTTTACTCGTAGGTAGTAGGGTAGGTTTTCCAATGTACTATCCCCTTTTTACTCGAAGGTAGTACGGTAGGTTTTCCACTGTACTATCCCTTTTTTTACTCGAAGGGAGTAGGGTAGGTTCTCGTTGGTACCACAATGATGATCTTCTCGCCCGTCGATGAAAGGTCTACGAAAAAAATCTTCGGCTTGCTTACCTCAAAGGTAATCTTCTCGCTCCCGCGATGAAAAGGGTTGTTACACGTGTTGGCCAGACTACCCCCAAGTAGTCCAATTCCTCAGATAATATCTCGTTCTCTATCACTGTGTAATTAGACAGTGGTGGATCAGGCCTTCGTCTTCCCAAAATTACGCTGCCACCAAATATGTTATGGACCTGAGCAGTTGGGTTCGATGTAGGGATTGATTACACGCAATTAGACAGTAGAAATAATTATCTTTATTAGAAATTGACTTATGTGATTAGTTTATTATTTATTAAACAAATAAGTACTCGGATTGATACTGAAGGTATCAGGCGAGTATAAGTATATAAAGGTAATTCAAGACTCGTCGAGTAACTGGCCCCGAGGCAACGAATTCACCAGTCTTTTATGCACCCGTATAATTCGATTGCATCAGGTCGTTGTTCTTCGTCGCACACCTGCGAGGCATCGGGTGACGTCTCCCAGCGCGCGCGAAGGCCAGGCGTCGGGGCGCAAAGTGCTGACGCTGCGCCCCAGTTATCCACATTCGTCGTTTATACGTGAAGTTTAATTCACGAGTATTCGACGTTATTTTATATTACCTCATTCCATTGTTTTGTTTCGGATAACACGTGCCACTTTCGTCACTTTATGTTATCCGAATCAGCAGAGGAATTTCATAATGTTATTTGGGGCATAACATTACACAACATAGAGATGCGTGTTGGTTAGTAGAACAGCTTAGACTAGAGATGTGACTAGGGCATTACAGAAATCGTCACGGGGAAAAAACAATCAATCAATTAATTCAAAACAGACTCGATGAAAATAAAAATAAATCAAAGTAATTTAAATCCCATACGATAAATTCGGCTAACAAAATGAAACAAAACAAGACAAATTAATGAATAAACTGTAGTACTTCATTAACAGAATAAGAGATTTTCATAATTGAAAGGAATGAATTATCGACGTCGTAATAAAATAAATCCGTGTGAATCGAACTGACAGATTCAACTCAACACAAAAGTCACATAAATCAATTCAAAGTCAAAATAGTCAAAATTGGAATCACAACCTCAAACACTAGCATCTCAGTGTTCACGAGTCATAAAATAAGCCAAAAATCTATTTTGGATTGAATACAAAAAAACCCAACAACGAGAGTTTGTTCGCAACCGAATGAAAATAACATAATATCGACAGGTTATGAAACCCCGATGATATTGGCCAATTTCCAATGGAAAATCGTTCAAATTAGCATGAATGCAAATGAGCAAAGGCGAACAACGTAAACGAACGCAAACGAGGATTTCAACCAACTCTCATCTAATTAAAAGATAATGACTCAAAGGGAAAATTATTCACTGGACGCACAAGGTCTTGTCTCGAAAATCAAACCGAAGAAGTCAATTACAAATTCTCTCGTGAGATGTAACTCAAAAGGCTCTAATATGCATCAGAGAATCCCAAGATCAGAGATCCTGCCCTTACAGAGATCAAAATTAATCAGCCACCACCCTCACCAGAGTCCAGACCCGGAAAAGGAAACTCGATGATCCGAAAAACTCCCAGCAGCATGGCAATCAGCTCAAATATCCGAATAAGTATAAAAATTCCGATGGACCAAAGACTCAAAAGGCACGCCAATGTCCAACAGTGGCTTCCCAAAACGGTGTGTTACGAATGTAAGTTTGACAGACCCGCGAAGCAACCGCAGCCTGTCACTACCAGAACAGTGGTGATCGACTGAAATATTACAGGTATCAGCACGACCATCAATTAGGCTGCAATGAATGTTTTTGGCCCCTGCTTTACGACTATTAAACTCCAATTATCATTGGTCCCAAAAACTCAGGCCTGCGCTTTATAAAAATTACGCCCGCGGATTATCAAAATGTATTGACTAATTACTTATTCTAATGAAACTAAATTATAAATCATACATTGGGTCATGTCATACTCATAAATTATAACTCCACCCTTCCGGCTACATTCAATGAATTAAGCGATATCAAATCGTAATCCAAGGACAGCGCCGGAGTTAAATCATAGTGCTGTCTCTCTCTGACGTACACTCACGTCTCAATCGTCCAAAATGGTTTGTAGCTTCAGCGTCATGACCTCACGGTCAATTATGAAATTTTTGCGTTGTGATACTTCAGTGACAAAATGACAGTGACAAAAATCCCTCAATGTCTCGAAGTCCACCGAAGCCCTCGAATCAATGAGCGTGAGGGTATTTCATACAATTTTAATACAAAATGAGTCAATAAAATATAATCAATCCGAAAAATGACTCTCGTTGCTGGAAGGTTTCACTTCAAGTTTGGTGGTGACCAAATTAATACAAAAAAACAACTGACGGACTACGAAAAACCATGAAATGGTTGCAAGTTCCTGTTTGCAAGCTGCAAGTACAAAGACCTTTTTTTTGAATGGCAACCGCATTCTTGCACCCAATGAAACTTGTTTCACCCAATGAAAAATTTTCTCTCATTTTGCATGAAAAATGCTACAAAAATTAAGTCTGTGGTCAAATTGAAGATTCAGACTTTTTTGGGTGACCCAGGAAGTTTGTGGGTATTTACAGGAGCTGTTCAATGTTTTCACCGTTAACTTGGAAGCACAATTTGACGGGCGAAAATCTCAACGACCCTTCGAAGTATTTGTGGAGTAATGCCTGCAATAGCCTCTCTGATACACCACTGCAGTGATCGGTCGATTCGTGTAAACAACATCTTTGATTACGCCTTACAAGTAGAAATAAAGAGGCGTAAGATCCGGCGATCGTGCAGGCCACAAAATGTAACCACCCGGACCAATCCAACGATTTGGGAAGGGACTGTTCAAATAATCTCTCACAACTCGACTGAAATGAAGGGGAGCACCATCGTGTTGAAACCACTTTCTCTGTGTTGTTTTCCAGTTCACCTTTTCAATTAGAACAGGATACTTGTTTTCCGGAAAATTGCTAACGGAAAATTCTTCCCTAGGAAAATTGTTTCCCGGAAAATTGTTCTTCATTGTCTCCTTCATTGCGCCAATTTCTGTCTTGTTTTTATTTTATTTTTCTAGATGATAAGTGTTTATTTTCGATAACATTGTGAAATCAAAGGCCTTTTCGTCTGGATGGTAAGTCTTCATCTTGGACAGTATTGTGATTTATTAATTGGGGGGAAGGGTTATAGATTGTGTATTGCTTGTATCGGTATTACCCAAAACATTTTTCTTCATCATTTACTTTTTTTTGGAAGGGGGGGGGTACAGAGTGTATTATTTGTATCGATTGTAGCATATCGAATGATGGGTTCGTCTGTCTTATTCATACTAGTGTGGAGATTTGATATTCGTTTATGGAATCATTATTTGTCGGTAAAAAATGATTGGTCTTGCACTAACAACGTGGTCCAGGGATGGCATAATGGTTTTTATGCAAGGGTTGAAGTTGCACACACTTCTGTATGGAAGCTGATTGATTTATTTAAGCTAGAACAAGCTTTTACTGAGGTTATAATTACATAGGTTGAGAGCGGTGCTTCTCCTGCAAAGAGGAAAAAAGTTTTCCGTAATTATGTTCTTCGTCTCAAAGTTGTTGTTGATAACATTTCCCCTACACTGAGAAAATTGAAAAAAAAACTTATCGATGGGCGCCAGCCGTCCTTTGTCCTCGGAAACGACAAACCGAATAAACGAACCGCAACGAAAAACAAACCGAAGCAACCAGAAAATAACCATTAATCTAACACAAACTTAAAACTAAGAAGTCCAGGGGAAGGTGATAGGTTGTCCAAATATGTCCAAAATATATCCAAATAATTTAGCAAAAGGAAAGAAATACTAAATCAACTCAAAACAACGAATCTCAAAAAAACTGACAGTAAGAGCGCAATAAAAAGAGATTGAAAAAAAAACAGAATAATCACACAAAAAATAGATTCTTCAATCCTCAATAATTATTGAGCAGACAAAGAGCCAGAGGACAAATATCTAACGCGAACTGCAATCCTACGACTCGAACTCTCGTCAACTCCACGAAATAGAATTAAATGTGAAACAAATCCAATGAAATCTAACATGCGTCCACGTCCAACGTAAAGAGAAAATCACGACTCTAATCAACTCGCGTTAACCATCAACATTCTCGCCGTTCAGCGCAAAACACGAATAATAATAAAAAATGGAACAGACCCGAGATCGTACGGAATCGAACAGCCGAATATACCACCCGTCTCCCCAGGTAATCCGAACGCGAAATTCTCATAATTATGCACACAAAAAAAAAAGGAACAATCGAACTCCACAATAATCCTCAAAAGAGTTCTGCGGCACAACTCCAGATGGTTACGAAAACCATCCAGCAACGCGAGTCGAAACCCAAAATCTCATCTAAACTTCTGGTTAGATACAAAATTCTCCCCAGAGGGGCATTGCTCAAAGACACTCTGCCCGAAGGCCATGGACTCGATGAGGGCTAGTCTACTCCTCGAATACTCGATTACTCTTCTCAACTACTACTCTCGAATACTACTCTGGACTAGTCTTCGAATACGTAAAAATCGCTCAATTTATATCCCAAAAAGTGAAAAGAGAGCGTGTATCTAACGCCAAAAGATAGAACGAGAGCGTTATATCCACGTAGTGGGGTCAGACGCTGTGACGTAGCAAATATCCAGCGCTAGGTACGACGAAGCTGCTAAAGGGACACGTCAAGCTAATAGCCGTAAACGCGTAATTCGATTCAACTTGAACCGATAACAGACCAAAACAACAAAAGAAAAATGAAACAGAGTAAAAGGGCGGTAATTAGCCCAGATAAGATCCATTAACTATCATTACCTCTTCGGGGCTGCATTCTCAAAGATTACCGGAGCAGAGACGCAAGATACATTGAAACTATAACTTGAGAGTACATGTAATCCACCATAAGACAAAACTTGATTCCCTAAAACGTATAGCGACCTTGGCAATTTACATGGTTGCAACGGTCGCGATTGGCCGTGTGACCTTCCACCGAAACCCAAAACCGAAACTGTCTCATCCCGATAAATTCATACATTGAGCGCCAGCATTTCAGCTGGGCCTCTACATTTCCCCGAAGATGAAATGCAAGGGGGAATTCCTATCAATAATCGCGTAGCGCGATAATATTTTGCCCCAAACAACGAAAATTTCTGGGTCCCCAATAAATAACTTATTCAAACTCCTAACACATATCACGAAAATATTACCCGAAAAAAATCATACCTAACCGTCAATATATGCGAAACGTAAAACGATCACCAAAAGATAACTAATACGAAATTCTGCTTGTCAAAAATTATTTACAATAACCACTCTGGGTCTTTGTCTGACTCACGCTTAATCCGACGTTCTCGATGGTCTCTGGATCGCCTAAGGAATTCCCAAAATTCCTTACAAACTACAATCGCAATGACATTGATAAATATCTGAAAAGCGTTGTTAATATTCTATCATTTTGAATTAATATTGATTTACTTTTTTCACGCGAAGTTGTTTTGATCTCGGGATTTCATATTGTGTGATTCGTTGTGATATGTATTTAATCATCTGTCTTTTTTTCGTCAATATGTTTCGACCTTACAATTTTGTTTTTGTTTGTTTTTTCATTGTCGTGAATAAAGTTCTTTTTTTTGTATTTTTTATTTTTTTTCTGTTTTCACTACTAAGGAAGGGTGATTTTTTCATTTTGGGACTTGTTTTTGGAGTTGTTTTGGGGAATTCATGTTTTTGAGAAATCTTTTTCCGGGGAACAAATTTCCTGGGGAACAATTTTCCGGGGAACGATTTTCTGGGTAACATTTCTCCTAGAACCATTAGAACTGACGGCTGGTTACGGACCAATTCCAGGTAATTCTGTGCAGTGTTAGTACCCTTGAAAAAGTACGGGCCTATCATTTTCATGTCAACAATACCGCACCATAGATTTACGATGCTGATGGTCGATGTGCTGCGTCTAGTGAGGATTTAACCTTGACCAATAATGACATTGTGTCTATTTAACACTCCAGTACTGAGACACATTACCTCATCACAGAAAACAACCTATTGGAGAAAATTTGGGTTTTCATCAAGTCTTTGCAAGGCCGAGCAACGAAAATCAATACGATTTGCCTATCTCGTGCAGATAATGATTGAATCAACGTTAAGTGATACGCGGCCGGATCACAGAATACTTTCCACTGGGCTCCATGGCACACTTGACTTCCGTTCAATTTTTCTCAAACTGATGTAAGGAGTCATGGCTATCATAGCTAGTGGAGCAGTGGCTCGTGGATCGTTAAGGTTAATACCTTTTTGCTATCGTTGTCATCCTCGAAGAATTCTCTTTCTTCGACAACTCCTTTCAATGTACGGAATAAGTGAAGCTAAAGGATAATGTAAGCCATCACGGTACCGCTCTCGATGTGGTCGAGCGGCGACTTGATACACTGCTCTCCATTCTCCTTAAACTAGTGAAATATCGACAGTTTCGCCAGCTGAATACACCATGGTGAGTCTAATCGCATGACAAGTGATATTAACTTCATTCTGGTTGAATTGAAACTGATTAGAATAAATGAATTCTCCAGGTAGTAGGCCAAATTTTTATTTATTGTTTAGACTTGATAACTCCGGTTGGTAATCACATCAACGGCTCATTTGTCATACTAATGGTCGCAAGGAATGTTTGAATCTTCAATTTGACCAAAGAGCGAGTTTTTGTGGTATTTTCCATAGAAAATGAGTGAATATTGAATGAATGATGAGATTTCTAAAATCGTCCCGTCAAGATGAACAACTTTCATTGGGTGAAAAAATGCGATTGTCATTTAAAAAAAGGACTGTAACCGGGGATTTTCTCAAGTTTATTAAATTAGTATTATCCGGAATAATTACCTGTGACTTATCCAATGAGTATTTAATTAGATCTTATTATATACCATGGGAAATCAGGGGGGATTCAGTCAATCATAGAAGCAATGTAAAATGAACACGAGACTCTATATTTCTATGAATTTTACACAAAATATTTACAATAATAAATGCCTTTTAAAGTTTATCTAGGGGAATGGGTGAGGCCAGGCTACTTGTCAACTACATCTAAGAATAATACGGACGATTCTATAGTGGAGAACAAAGGGGAAAAGCTAGACATGTCGAGGGACTCCAAATAAAGAATAATACAATGGTAATTAATTCAATTCAACTCTATGGGGGGGGGGGCAATAAAAGAAAAGTGTAGGCTCACCGTTGGGGGGATAATGCCTCGGAAATATAAAGGAAACTGGGAAAATGGAGAATCAAACCCGTACTCACGACCACGTGAATACACTGGGGGTACCGGCAGTTCGGCACAGTCTCCCTTTCTCCTCGAAAAATATCCTCAGCGATCCGATCCTCCAGGCTTAATCGGAACATCCAGTCCGAACCGGAACCTCCAGTCCACCTCACGATTCTTGAGCTTTTTGTCTCTCTCCAAAACTGGGGAGAGGGCTCTTGAATCCTCGTCCAAAACTAGGGATACGGCACACAGAATACTACGTGCATGGTGGGGTATGGGGCAGCTACGATACGAGTGAGTGCTGCTCTTCTTCTTCACCTTCTTCGCGCTTTCTTCGTACATTCCCGTTGATTCCCGGTATTTCTCGTCCTTCTCGATCCATGTGCATCCGAATCAACTGAGATCTTCGCGGGCATCNTCTTCGCGGGCATCCGGGGGGGGGGGGCGTACAATGCCGGTTTTTTAAATTTTCTCGCAATTTTAAGCCAGTTCCGATGGTATCAGCTGTATGTAACCCTACTCAATCGAAAGACCGCAAAATTTCCATTGGCAATACATAATGAAAGCTGAAAAGAAATTACACCTGCCGAAACAAAAAATTTCGTCAAAAACTCAAAAAACGGAAATTTGTAGAATGAACGTCATCAAATTTTTAAAAATTTGAAGAAAAAATTTCAGATTTTTTTTAATGATGATCAAACCATATCAGAAACTTCAACCAAATCAGGAACATGAACATACATTTACTTTTTCCTATCAACAAATATGGGACATTCCATGTCAACTCAGCCACACCGGATTTTTTTTTGTCTGGGAAAAATCATTGAGTAGGTGCATTTTGAAGTACTACATATAGCCAGTAATCATGCAAAATTTCATTGCCCTGCCACTTTTTGTTTCTGAGATAATCATTACGAAACTTTAAATTTTGAAAAAATCATTACTTCTGAATGGAGCATCCGATTTTGATAAATAAAAAAATAAAATTTTCGTTTTTTCTCGTACTTCAAGATAAAAAATACTTCAGAACCATCAAGAAGCTACTAGACAGGTTTTTCGAGAATTTTTCGCGTTTTCTTTTTTTTCACTCTCGGGCCGTTCGATATTCGATCGAAATATTGTTTTATGACAGAGGATATCCTTATATGATATGAAAGAAATAGGCCATAATGGAAGAGCGAAGTAATGCACCGGAAATTTCTTTTTTTCGAAATTTTTGGGTTTTTCAGTTTTTAGGGGAGATCCATCGGTTTTTTTTTCAAAAAAATCAAACTGAACTATTATTCTTTGTTCATGTATGATGGCAAAAGAGTACGCCATCATGTAAGAGAGAATGAATGCTCCGAAAAAAATTTTTCTTCGAAATTTTTACGTTTGTCTGTCGTTTAGGAGAGTTGCATTATTGTTACTGAAAAAGGGGTTTGTCAATAGACATTTTCTGTTCTGCTGGATAGAATAGACTATTGATACGACTATAAATCTTTTCTCAACAACACACTGTGCTTTCCATTAACGAAAAAGTATGGGAAAAAAACAATTTTTATTCTTCTATAACGACAACATTTTAAATTTTCACATTTTTACATTTTTACAATACGGAGAAATTCTCCACTCTCTTCGACGACAAGTTCCAACATGCACTGATGAATTATTGACATCACGATTACTGTCTTCTGCGGGTTTTTCGTTTTATTGTTGTTTGTTTTTGCTTTGGGAAAATCTCCTCGTTAGCCGAAGCCGAATATCGTTTAATTAACAATTGCTCTCCCGGTATCGGAATAAAACAATGGTGTTTTTGAATGGCTGGAATAGCTTTGGCCCTATCAAATCTCTCTCTCAACTCAGTTTTGATATTCTCGTGTGATGCCTTGGTGAAAAAAAAAAACATCAATTCCTTCAAAATTCTCTTTTGACCATCGAAACAAAGCATCTGGCGTGAGGATTGGTTCACCATGAACGATTCGCAAGCTCTCACGTCTCGCTTCTCTCTTAAAGACAGCTCCTACTCCATCACAAGCTTCTTTACCGTGCGCGGTTGCATGAAAATGGGCTTCCGCATCTATGCCAAAATCAGTCTTGTGATGCAAGAGATTCGTGATCTGAAAACGATTCTTGTAATGTTGTGCAGCTCCATCGGTGACATAGATGATTTTTTCCACGCTTTCACAGTTGTCTTTCACATGCTGTATTACAATTTTCTGTATGAAATAAACAGCGGCAGTATCGTGAGTCGTACTGTCCGACAAAACGACTAAACTCCGATGTTGAATTTCATTTTTTTCGCGATAGTAGTAAACAACGGGGTGAACTGTACACTGGTCATGATTGTAGTGGAAGGATTGAGCAGCATCTTGAGCCACAAAAACTCAATTTTCCGAAAAATCATAATGCACTAGTACTTCTCCATTATCCAAATTCTCTTTTCGCTGTTTGACGAAAGCCGATTGTTCTTTAGCGATGAAGTAATGGGGCTTCAATACTATCAATCGTTCCATTAGAAGATCAATGAATTCATCCATCGGGAGGGTCTGTGTCTGCAAGGTACATCTGTCGATACTTTTCCACACGCGAAATTCGACTATTTCCACGACAGAATCAGAGAGAAGTTTCTTCAGTTCACATGATAATGATTTCACTCCAGGACAATCGTTACATTCATCCAGATGACAGGCCCTGGTTGGATTTGTACACATCAATTTTGCTAGACAACCTTTGTAATCTCTGAGTGGACAAGGGGAATCTTGAGTTAGATTCGCAATATTAATTGCCTCTAGCATCAATTTGCAATTTTGATGATACGTACAAACACATACCACGTGAGTGCCATTTGCTCCCGCCACTACACATTGTTTAGGTCTCAGCTCGACAAACTTACTGAAACCGACCTTAGCATCTTCATTCGCATGTTTGTACTTCCGATGAAGGACTTTTAGATTTTCGAGTATCATTCGCTTTTGCTCTACTTTCTTCTCTCCATTGATCTTGATGGATATTTCATCTTTCATTCCTGGCATGACGCAACTGTGCTCTAGGTAAAAATTGTGTACCTTCTCGACGGTTGTGCTAAGTAGTGAATGAGCTGCTTCCGCAATTGGTGAAGCAAACACTCCTTTAATTTTTCTCAATCTTTTCGCTCTTGACGCCATGTATCTGGTAGTTCCAAATTCAGAAGCAATTTTCCGCGCACTCCACGACTGTGGATGAACCGTCAAGATTTGCAGGCACTCACGGTAGTTTTTCAGATCTTTGAATTTCTGCTTCAAACCATCCAACATTTCTTCTAATTCTATTTCTCTCGCAGATCGATACTGCTTAGATGAAGATGGATCAATGTCACTTTGGTCATCTTCCGAATCTTAATCCATGGTAGAACTGTCGAATTCAGCTTCATCGTCTGGTTCGTCGTCGATTGATATGCCGGAATCATCAAGATGGAAAGATCGACCTGACCTCAGAGAATTGTTCATCACATCCAGGCTTGGGTCACATGTTTCGGCTTGGGGCATTGATATATCGGGTGGAGTTTCCGAACGCTGAAGATGTGTAGCTTTAAGTTTAACCGTGGGGACAGATGGAGGAATGACATAAGTTGGAGCTCTCGTTCGGCATTAACGACAGATTTTCGCAGACAATGGTCAAAAAGGAAATTTCTCGTGTAGTGTCAAGGAAATTGGACGTAAATTATAAGCGAGGTGTCCCTTCTCACCAGGAGCCCGCATTGGATTCGCACATCTATCACTCCGCAGCATTCTATGAAATCCGAAGATATGAATTCCGAGAATAAAGATCATTTCTATATAATCAACGTGAAAATTCCATACCTCGTAGCAAGAATAGAATAAGATAGGAGCTCGGTAGTCCATCCACACAGAATCGTATGGTGATAAAAAATCAATCGAGAAATTGAGGTTTTTTTCTAGAATTAAAGCCTTGGAACCCACTGATGATGATAAATCAATTAATTGATTCCGTTTGTTTCTTCCTCTCATTTGTTTAGCAAACAAGGCATTTAGCAAACTTCCGACGAAAATTTTTTTTTTCGGCGCACTCTTTCTTTGTTACATGATGCTGTAGTCTTATATCATCATATATGAACGAAGAATAATGGTTGACAGACTCATTTCTTTAAAACAAAATGATGGATCTGCCGTAAAAACTAAAAAACCCAAAAATTTCGAAAAAAAAAAAATTTCCGGTGCATTGCTTCGCTCTTCCATTATGGCGTTTTTTTTTCATATCATATAAAGACATCCTCTATCATAAAAAAAATATTTCGATCGAATATCGAGCGGCCCTAGTGTGAAAAAAAAATGAAAACGCGAAAAATTCTCGAAAAACCGGTCTAGGAGCTTCTTGACGGCTCTGCAGTATTTTTTATCTTGAAGTACGAGAAAAAACGAAAATTTTGTTTTTTATTTATCAAAATCGGATGCTCCATTCAGGAGTCATGATTTTTTGAAAATTTTACGTTTCGTAATGATTATCTCAGACACAAAAAGTGGCACGGCAATGAAATTTTGCATGATCACTGTCTATATGTAGTAGTTCAAAGTGCACCTATTCAATAATTTTTCCCAGACAAAAAAAAATCCGGTGTGGCTGAGTTGACATGGAATGTCCCATATCTGTTAGAAAACGCGCGACCTGCGTGATTTTTTTCAATAACATTGAAAAATTCAACTATTTCAATAGAAATTCAATCAATCTATTTTGAGAAAATGCGAGATGTTCCTATTCAATATTTTTGTATAATATGAGTATGGAAAGATATTTCATAGCCAATCAATTACTTAAAGAAGCAAAATAATTTTTATGGAGTTTTCGCCCTTTTTATTTTTTACATTCACCATTTGAGACGCTCTTCATGGAACGCTCCCCACTACGCTGACTCCGCGGCCCCCCACTACTATCTCCACTTTCATCGTACTAGAACCGCTATAATTGGAAGGGCCATAAACTTTCTAGAGTTCGTAATGCATGTAAGATACCTGTATTTCGTTTTTTTTTCGAAAAGTGAGTAAGTGAAACATGAGCTGAGAATAGTGTGCGACGTAATTGAGCGGATGTATTTCGCAAAAAAACAATTAAGAATATTTGAATGACTAAATTGAGACGATACGTTTGAAAGTGAGTTTTTGCGATTGAAGTGTGAAATGAACAGTGTTTCGCCGAGTGACAGTTTGGAAAAATAATAGTATTTATGGTAGACAAAGTTTGGGTATTGCCTGTGGTTTGAGTGACAGAATAAGTGTGTGACAAAGAGAGGGCAGAGAGAGTGTTGGTTTGGGAGTGTGACAGTGTGATGTAACAGAGAAAGGAATTAGAGTATGCTGAAATGAAAATATTTGAAAATGAGTCAGTGGTGGATGAGAAGAACTAGAGAGAAGATCGAGAGGGTTTGTAGTGATTATCGGTACGACAAATCTATGTGACTTCTATTCAAATGATTTTATATTTTATTCAGTTATATTTACAATAAAGTTTAACCATATTTGTTGTCAAGGCTGACTCTTCACAATGATTCTACATGCATGTTTATGAGGTTACTCCGAGCTACCTGGACTTTGCCCAGCTCTGCTTTAACGTGGCCAATTTTTGCTGGGACAAACATGGACGAAAACGCGTCCTTTTCCCTTGGCGTAGTCAGATACTGAAGATAACTCGATGATTGGGCGCCAGTTACGCTTTGTCTCGACAGGAACAGCAAACCGTAAAATTACTTCGAAGGGGAATACCCAACGAAGCACCAAAACTCAAAACGTAGAAAGCTTAAAACTAAAGGGCCAAGGGAAAGGTGAAAGGTCGCTCGCACTGCTCAGGGCGTCGGTTGTGGAGAGAGGGGTATGTTCAGGTGGAAAACGGGTCACTGGGCTCTTATCCAAAAAAAGGAAAGACGAAAACCGGAAACTAAGGTTGAAATGCAGAGGTCTATATTGTCTCTAATTTTACAGAAAACGAACTTAATAACTGTTTATTGTGTTCCCCGAATGGTTAACAAGAGGTACAGAGTCACAATTTCTTATATCTACCTAACTAAATTTCAACTTAACCTAACTTTTGCTTCTCATTCCACGCTGTCCCCTCCCTGCCCGAATCTCACTGACTCTAACCCACCCGAGCTCTCGCACAAGGCGAGGCAAGAAGAACCAAAATAAGAAGAAACTAAAATTAACCAGCAGACACAAGACCCAAAGCGAACTCTCTCTGCCTGTGTCCTCTTCCTCATCCTGTCAACGTCCTGCCTGCTGCTCTCGTTCTCTCCGGGTCCCTCTCTCTCTGCGCCGGTCGGCGGTCCCCTCACCTCGATGGGGCTACTCAGTCCACCCCCTCACTGTGAGCGTTCCACCGACTTCTTCAGCTCTCCGCCACCGCTCTTCTCTCCTCTCTGATCCTCCCCATCACCCTATCCCTCCTTGTTCTTCTTCCTCTCTCTCTCTCCTCCTCGTTCATGTCTGCCCAGTTCGTCATCTGAAGATTGTCAACCAGCGTTTTTCCCGGTAAAACACCCAAAAGCATCGATGGCGAAGCGTTGCAGCTTCAATTGTATTGTATTGGAATTTTGATAAAGTTCGAAGTCTCTACGTTGAAATGTGGCACGAATATTTTCCATAATTGACGGGATGTTATATTCCCAATATTGAAACGATAAATTCCTTCAGAGATCCTCACAGTTTATCATCCCCAGGTCGTCACAATATTTCTTATCTCAAACCCCAGATGTATACTGGCTCTTACAAAAGAAGTAACTTCGGGTCTCGGCCCGAGCCAGCTCCCCCCCCCCCC
>NW_021680431.1:421246-431209 GCF_001412515.2 Diachasma alloeum
ACTCTTACTCGCGCATGCGCTTCAGCCTTCACTCATATCCCTCCGCGCGCACCAACTTCGACCGGCATTTTCAATTCTATTTGAAAAAAAAAACCAAGCGGAAATTGACCAAAAAAAACTAATTAAGTATTTCCAAGTTAAACTATTTTCAGTCATCAAATTGGTCAATTAAATGGCGTGAAAAAAATCTGAAAAAAAATCATGAATATTCAGCGTCATTCACATAATATTTTGCACAGAATTATTATTTTTTAAAACATTCGTTGTTTATAATAAATGAATGAAATTATTTAAACTTTCAGAAAACTTATTTTTTTAGGCACGGAATCGATTGTTGGTAAAATTCTTGGTATGAATAAATTTGTTACGATTCGAAACAAATGATATTTGTGGTGAAAAATTCATTGTTTATAAATTATTTATAGAAAATGCTCGGAACTTTAAAAATTGCAATTTTTTAATTATTTCATCAATTTTCTCTCTAGACTGAAATTTCTTTTTTTTTTCAGATTTTTAAAATGTTTTCTAACGGTTCCATATCGAGATTGAAATTCATACCTGCAAAGTTTAAATAATAAAATCATTGTAAAATGTCCGGAAACGTAGGGTTCCATGGGGCTCCAATGAAAACTCCGATGTTCGAGTACAAAAGTATATAGAAAAGCATTTCACTGGAGAAATAATACTTAAAATGCTTGGATATCCTTAAAAGCAAGGTGAGTTAGGACAAACTAACAATAAACTTACTAAAAATTATTATTTATTAGTATATAAAATCATCCTCTATACTACTAACTGTGAAGTATTTATATTCACGACCGAATGAAAGCACTCTGCGAGGAACTCCTACAATTGTCTAACTGTGGAGTAAATTTACTCCCTACTTAAATTTATTCTGTCGATTTATTTGGTTAACAAGGCTTGGTGCCAGCGACCCATCTAGCTACTGAATTGTTAAACACAGCAGTTTTAATTATTCAGTTTGCAATATAATTTTTTTAGTAATTTCCTTTTCATCACGAAATATTTGAGAAAACTTTGCAGAAACAAATAGAACTCAATAACACCCATATAAACTTCATGAAATTAATTCTTTACATCTAAAATAAGTGGGATAAATTCAACATATTGAAACATGCATGGGTGTAAATAAATAAAACATTCATTGAATATCAATCAGGCAAACTTGTTAAGTTTTCTGGGGTTAAGGGCCCCAGATAACTTTAAAACCACTTTTCCAATAAAACTGATATTCCTGTTGCTCTTAACAGGTTTGCCCGATTGATATTTGATAAATGTTTTATTTACACCCATGCACGTTTCAATATGTTGAATTTATCCCACTTATTTTAGACGTAAAAAACTAATTTCATGAAGTTTATATTGGTGTTATTGAGTTCTATTTGTTTCTGCAAAGTTTTCTTAAATATTTCGTGATGAAGAAGAAATTACTAAAAAAATTATATTACAAACTGAATAATTAGAACTGCTGTATTTAACAATTCAGTAGCTCCATGGGTCGCTGGCACCAAGCCTTGTTAACCGAATAAATCGAAAGAATAAATTTAAGTAGGGAGTAAATTTACTCCACAGTTGGGCCATTGCAGGAGTTCCTCACAGAGTGCTTTCATTCGGTCGTGAATATAAATACTTCATAGTTAGTAGTATAGAGGATGGTTATATATGAGGTATTCCACGTCAAATGAGTCAATCGCTGACCCACACCCTCTTGAAAATGAATGGCGATTTTTTCTGCGATCGGGGAGGTTGAAGAACTATCTCTCAAATTTTTTCAGATTTTTTCGGCAGCCCAGTTCAAAGATGTGATTTTTTTCACATTTTTGCTTCTTTTCCAGTAACTCGAGTTCTATTTGTCCGATTTTGATTTATTACACGTCAAAATTTTCCATTTTTTACCGCCTATACGACTATTGTTAGTAATTTTTTTTTTCGATGCCTAGATGCTCATAATAACGAATTTTCGAGAAAAAAAAGTAGAAAAACTTGAATTTTGCAAATTACGTCACGGTTGATATTGAATTTTTTTTTTCCAGTAATTCTCATGATTAAAACAAGTATTTTGAGCTCTCATTCAAGTTGGTCATCCTCCTGGATCTCTGTTATTTTTAATTTTTTCTTTTGGAAATTTCGCAAATTTGTTCAAAACACCACAAAACTACTTCGACTATGTATCGAAAAAATATGTAATATATAGGTATACAATCAAATTCACTTCATACGGCGTCTATAATCAAAGTCAATCAACGCCATTTTGAGGTGTTGCGACCAAATTTACGGAATTCCGAAAAGAAAAAATTGAAAATAAAACAGATCCAGGGCGATGCCCAACTAGTATGATGGCTCAAAATACTTGTTTTGATTACAAGAATTACTGAAACAAAAATAAAACAAATCACCCGTGACGTAATTTGCAAAATTCAAGTTTTTCAACTTTTTTATTCGAAAAGTCGTTATTATGCGCATCTAGAGATCGAAAAAGAAATTTCACTAAAAATATTCTTATAGGCAGTCAAAAATACAAAATTTTGACGCTTAATAAATCAAAATGAGATGGATATAACTCGAATTATTGAAAAAAACCGGAATAACGAAACAAAAATCATATCTCCGAACTGGGCTGCCGGAAAAAATCTGAACAAATTTGAGATATAGTTTTTCAACCTCCCCAATCATAGAAAAAATCGTCATCAATTTCCAAGAGGGTGAGGGTTAGCGGTTGACTCATTTGACATGGAATACCTCATATACTAATAAATAATAATTTTTAGTAAGTTTGTTAGTTTGTCCCAACTCACATTGCTTTTAAGGATATCCAAGCACTTTAGGTATTATTTCTCCAGTGAAATGCTTTTCTATATACTTTTGTACTCGAACATCAGAGTTTTTATTGGAGCCTCATTGAACCCTACGTTCCCGAACATTTTACAATAATTTTATTATTTAAACTTTGCAGGTATGAATTTGAATCTCGATATGGAACCGTTAGAAAACATTTTAAAAATCTGAAAAAAAATAGAAAGTTCAGTCTGGAGAGAAAATTGATAAAATAATTAAAAACTTGCAATTTTTGAAAGTTCCCAGCATTTTTTATAAATAATTTATGAACAATCAATTTTTCACCATAAATGTCATTTGTTTCGAATCGTAACAAATTTATTCATACCAAGAATTTTACCAACAATCAATATCATGCCTAAAAAATAAGGTTTCCGAAAGTTTAAATAATTTCATTCATTTGTTATAAGCAACGAATGTTTTAAAAAATAATAATTCTATGCAAAATATTATGTGAATGACGCTGAATATTCATGATTTTTTTTTCAGAGTTTTTTCACGCAATTTAATTGACCAATTTGATGACTGAAAATAGTTTAACCTATAGTGTGGTCTGTACCAAACTATAAAAGATGCTTGGAAATCCTTAATGAGATTTTTTTGTGAATTCCCGCTTGGGTTTTTTTTAATACAATTGAAAATGCCGGTCGAAGTTGGGGCGCGTGGAGGGATATGAGTGAAGGCTGAGGCGCATGCGCGAGTAAGAGTGACGGTCGCTAGGAGAGGGGGGGGGTGTAGGTCTCGCCACACACAAACCAACGCGTAACACACGCATGGATACGACAACGCTGAGAGACAACTGGACATCG
This sequence comes from Diachasma alloeum, assembly GCF_001412515.2. NCBI lineage: Eukaryota > Metazoa > Arthropoda > Insecta > Hymenoptera > Braconidae > Diachasma > Diachasma alloeum. The sequence continues at coordinate 424,912 of NW_021680431.1, forward strand.
GTGACATCATCGCGCTCTGTCACGCGCCCAGTATAAAATACCTCTCGCTCGCACCTATTGTCATGCGTATCCAAATTCTCGTCTTACGCGATTTAAGATAGTAGAGTCTAACACTGACCTCCGATCAGATCACTTTGATTATTCTTTCTCTTTTGTATATATATTCTAAACGTCTTGATTAAACTGTAATTTAAATACTAATTACATTTGTTAGTGAATTGTTACATCCCTCAACAACCTGAATTTCTACAGGGGGGGGCTGGCTCGTGCCGAGACCCGAGGTTACTTCTTTTGTAAGAGCCAGTATAGTTGTCATCCTGATGGGCTAGGTCACCAGCAGAGACTGTCGACAAAAAGCCTTGACGGAGAAAACAGATGTTTAGAAGGCAGCTACGTGACAGTTTTAGGATACAAATTATCTACCTGAAGGCTTGCTTCAATACTTCCCATGCTGGTGCTACATACCGACTTTTCAACCGAATGACGCAGCTAGGGGTATTCTGAGGTAGCTGGAGCAATCTCTTTGTGAAATCAAGTCGTCTTCTCTGTACAGTATGCAGCTCCTTCAGGGCCCTGATTGATGCCGCGCACCGCAGAGTGCACATAACAGTGCTTTCGTATAATTTCCGGATCCCATCTCAAAAGTCAATTTTGATTCGGGCCATGATGGCTAGGGAGGAAGTGGAGGCGGATTCAACGTTCCTCACAGCAACATCAGCACATTTTTATCCAGGCAGAGCAGTTGGGAATGTAACCCCGATATCTACATAACTGTTGACAATTTCAACCGCGCTCTCGATGTACGAGAAGTCACGATTCCTTGGAATCCTGCTGCCCTTATGGAAAACCATGATTTTCGTTTTCGAACTTTTCACAGTGAGAGTATTTACACTTCAGTATTTTTCCTGGATTTTCAATTTTCGTTTTGAATCAATCGAGCTATGTGCTAGGATGCCTAAGTCATCAGCATAAAGTAGCATCAACAAGTCCGTCCGAAAAAATGTCGATTTCCGAGAGATAAAGAACGAACAGCAAGGAGCTGCGTTTTTCCCCCTGTAACACACCATTACTCACATCGACTTTTTCAGGTGACTGATGCTCATCGTTGCTCTGTCATATAGGTGCTTTATGATGTTCAGGATTACCCTGAACTTGAGCAACTTCTGCCATAGCAGGAGCTGTGAAACATTGTGAAATGCTCTGCGAATGTTTACGAACAAGGCATACACCTTGCCCGATGCTTGTCTCAACCTGGATTAAATGACCATCTGCGGGGCGAACATATCATCAATTACCCCTCTCCGGAATCCAGCTTGCTCTTCTGGAATGATAGTTTGTAACTCTGCTTAATTGTAATCTCTATTATTTGAAAACCGAGTGAAGATTTTTACCACAGTCTTCACGAGTTCTATGTCTCTATAATTTAAAGGGTCTTTCACTTCGCCTGTTCTATAGATCATGGTCAGTACTACATTAATCCATGTTTCTGGGATTTCACCACACATAAACATTTTATCGAACAACCCCAATAAATAAAGTCTCCATTCAACTGGTAAATTTTTGTAGAAGGCATTCGAAATGTTGTCGGCTCCAGGAACTTTCTCAGTTTTACATATTTCAAGTACTTCATTCAGTTTGTGAGGATCAGGCTCACTAGTTACCAAAACAAACAAGCCAGATCTGGCGGGGTAAGTCCTGAGAAAAAGAAAATTCTAGTTGGGAAGACGAACGTGGTTAATATTACTTCACCATGGGTTATAGGATTTTACAGTTTTCCAATACATAGTGAGGTTTTCACATATGCAAATTGATCAATGGCCCTGTCCCTGAATTCATTTATCTTTTGCGAGATCAGTCTATGGTATTCAGAATTTTTCATCCCAAGGACCGGAACTATTGCGTAGCTAGCATCCGCTTTCAGCATTCGTGTAACCAACATTTGCAGCGACTTTCGTTTTGGCCGTTTTTCTCTTGGCCTGATTTGCTTTAGAGGATTTTAACATACCTGATGATGACGCAACCTCCATGATGAGAGCAGTTGAATTTTCATTCAGACTGTTCATATCTTTTCCATAACAATTCATGAAAAGGGGCCTGGAAAGAGAAATTGCAATTTTTGCATAGAATCCGAAAGTAAATTCAGTGTATTCATATTTTCGAGTTCTTTCGAATCGAAACCATCTCGGGAGTTCTCTCGGCAGTTCTCATGTTGAAGTCACCACCCATATTTAACATGTTTGAAGGTTACTTACAGCGGACATCTGCCAATATTTGCGGAAGTAGTTCTAGGACAAACTCTAATTGAGGGTTAAGCTCAAGCTTAAGCCTCAACTAGAACAAAGTCTAGTCTATACACTTTATGACAGCAAACCAGGACTCAGTTGGAATTGTGACGGAAACTCACCAGTCAGAGACTTCAATGATTGTATGATTTAATACTTTTTTGAAGAGGCAGAGGACCCCATCGGTCCCACGACCCCTGCTTTGATTACGTACTGCCAGAGACCATAGCGGGAAATAATCTTTCGGCTTTTGAGGTATACTATTTGAGGATATGAGCGGCACGAAGTTTCTGAGAAGTGGTACTTGGGGATATTGGTGACAAAATTATTGCTAATTGCGATTGAAATTCTATAGACGTTCCAGAACTTGATACCGAAAATATATACTTTTTCGGATTAGCAAGGTTAACAGAGTTTTGGTTGCCTAGGGAGTTAAGAGTTTTTTCTCCCAGGGTTCGTGGTGCCTTGGTCTGGTGAAGTTTGGGTGCTTTGGCTGTTTGGGTTCCAGTTTTTGTGTTATCGGAAACAAAATCCAGTCAATACCGTGTACTACTAGTTTGAGGTGCCCGATCTTTAAATTTGTACCCGATGCCTTCCGTCTTTTAGCGTCACATTTCAAAATCTTGTATATATCTTGATCTAGCGTCGTTAGATCGTGTTCAATGAAAATGTTTTTCGCACTAGGATGCGTTGCCAGACTAGACTTAGATTTCATAATCAGCTTCTTGACTTCAGAGTTCACCAGTTTGGCAGTTCTAAATTTAAACTCGCTTCCAAACACTTTGATATCGGTGAGGATGTTCTGTACATTAACGATCTGCTGCTTGAATAGTTCCACTGCCTCTCAAGCAGGGAGGTCCTTAATAATAATCTTATTTGACCCACTGGGATAAGTGATGTTATTTGATCACTAAGGACAAACCCAGGTTTAGGTCCTTAATAATAATCTTATTTGCTACGGATCTTCTTTCCTGAGCGTCTTTAGCTTCTCGATCTCTTAAACATTATTTTGAGCCAGGTCCGTACTACGAGAGTCCTTTTCAAACTTTTGAATTCGTTGAAAAAGAGGTTGTGTCGGAATTTTGGAAAATGGTGGACGTGAGTCCACCGCAGGAATGAAAAATCCCGCAATTTTTGTTAGATAAAATTAGTAGAGCATGAGCAAGTGGTGCGTAAATATTAGTAATAGGAGAGAGTACCGATTTTTCTCCCCGAAAATTCAATTTTATGTGTTGAATCTCCCCCCTATCGGAGGGAGATGCAACACCCCATATCAAAACATCAGCTCCGCGGAAAACTAACGTTCAATTCAAGTGAAAATTCGAAAAAAAATTGAAAGTGTCGATCCCCGTTAAAACAGAAAAACAATAGACACATTCCGTTTTTTGCAAAAATAACGTATTCATTTCTTTAAAGTTTTGGATAATTTTCTATTATTATCGGATTTAGGGGAATTAAGATTTCTCAGTGACACAAATCTTCACTATGGTACGTGGCCAATAAACCAAGCCTCCCGGTGAGATTTCATTAATCTCATTGAGTGTACGTTCCTGATCCCCGCGGTTGAGCAAATGCTCACGCTCCCTGGCTTTTGCGTTTCATGAGATTATTGGACTCACTCGGGCGATTGGAAGGCCATATGGATTATCCACTCATCTACATGGATCTTCATGGATCGTCATGCTTCCAGTTGCTACGGTTTTGTTTGTTGGTGATCCCCCAATAATTCCCGAGAGAGCGACAGCTACAAAAAGTGTACCCATTCAGGTGAAAATGTGCATTCATGTGAAGAAAAGGCAAACAACTGAATATTTTCCCCAATTATGAACTTTTCTTCTGTTCATAATAATAATGATTTACTCGTAGAGTTCTGTTAGAGTTACTTCTCGTTAATAAAGTTGACATACAAATCAAAATAAAATCAATTTGAAAGAAAATATCAATGCATAGTCCATAAGTCAGTTGATAGAACTTGTCTGTATATGTGAATTTAATTCCAGGCATGTTAGTCTGCATGCATCGATGCTTGACATCCCCAGCGACAGCTAGGGATTTCAGCTCAGCTACAAATTGCAGGCCGGTGCATGCCAGAGTTCGTCGCGAGCCACTGTCAGAGAGACATGGAGAACAACCAAAGGCGACGAGGATCCAGTGTGTGGACGGAGAATATCAGCGAGGTCCAGCACGAGAAGAATATGGTAAGATTTTAGCTTCCTTTTCACGTGTACTCTTCCCTCAGGAGAGAAGTGCATTCCCTTAGTGTGTACCAGTAAAACACCCAGTGAACGAGGCCCACGGAACGAGTGATGTCGAGATGCCTTTCTGCTTCGCAAAGAATCACAAGAACGAGCGAATGAATGCACCAACGAGTGCATAATATCTTCGTCAGGGCTCTTAAGCTCTCCATGAGTGCGTATCAACTCAGCGAGGCTCCGTTTCAGTAGAAAGGCATCGAGAAAACCACGAGAGGCAGTTCCACATGGCTGAGCTACACAGAGTGACGCCGTTGTGCTCTATTGGATAATGGGACGTCTGGTAGAACAATTAAGCACCGTTCACATGCTCAATTAGTTCCCAATTGGCTCCAGAATATTTAGGAAGTGTTTTGGACTACACAGAAGTGAGGAGGATTAAAAGAACGCATGAAGGCGAGTGCCAGCAGCTCTCCAGGCATCATGGACGTATCTGCAGTGCAAGTCATACGGATAATTCTTTACCCGAGTGAATTCTCGCCCTAAGGAGTGCTTTTCTAGCTCAGTTAATTATCATAAATGTGGAGAAGATGCCCTTCAAAATGATTTGAGACCAAGGAAAAACCATATATTTGATCGATATCACGGGTACGTATCTCACTCAGCCTACAAATTAAGGTTCAGGTTCAGCCTAGGTTGTCCAGGAAGCATTTCGGCTCCAGTCAGTCCCAAATACGCAATTCAATTATACTCGAAAAGCTATTACTCTGCAACTATGACTCTGCTCCTTTAACTCAAAAATCCGTTGCTATTAAATCTGTTACGAAATCTATTACCCACAACGCTAATTCTATTACTATTCATCTGTTACTGTTAATATTATTCTGCTAATCTATTACTCCCAATCTGTTACTATTACTCTATTAATTTGTGACTGTTACGAGGACTCAGGGAAACCTACAGAGCCTAGATTTTTGCACCACAGTTTTGTAGACCCACAGTTTCCGCAAAATCGTGAAAAATCAAGGAGGGGGTCAGTACAACCATTGACCCTGAATCTTGGGCATTGCGAGTGATCGAATTTTAATTATTATCATTTCATTTTCGGTGGAGGAGGTATTCCGAGGAGGTATTCCTCTTCAGGGCGATTTCTCCCGATGTTCCTCTGGACATCCTCTTGCTCTCGGTCCCCGTGTCCACTCTCCGTGGAGACTAGTGATCAGTTGCGTGCTCTCCACTAGATCAGGGCCCTCTCGATGTGATCTCAAAAGATTTTTCTCAGGGTCTCTTCTTCTTTTTCCAGGGCCTCTCCGAAGGATCCAGAGGGAATTAGAGATGTTCTACTGATGTCCACGATGCGCTGATGGTTTCTGGTAGTAATTTTCAAAGGGAAAGGAGAGTGTGAGCTCTTCCTGAGACTCAGGTCAAATTTTACTTTTTATTTATTTTTCAATGTGCCCCGCGGCAATGATAATTGTCGCAAGATAACTTCTTCCAATTCTTCCTGATTGGATTTCTTGTTACCCCGTGACATTTGAGACTCCTCTCCTATGACCGAAATACCGAATCCCACCCCGCTCTCCGATTCTTCTCTCCAGCTAGCTAGGCTAATCCCGCAATCTCTCTCATCGATTTGTTCCCAACTTCCCGTTCCGTTTTGGTTTTCCCGTTCAGTTCACTGGATGCAGTTGGTTGATGCCGCTTTATTAAAAATCATCTGGCGCCCAATGGCAATTACTCAAACGAGTAGCTGACTTATCGTCTCTCTCTTTCTCTCTCTCTCTCCCTCTCTCTCTCTCTCTCTCTCTCTCTCTCTCTCTCTCT